>NC_141023.1:40002500-40287500 GCF_052040795.2 Danio rerio | reverse complement strand
GTGCTTGTTTTTTTCTTTGTCATGCAGGAAAGTGAAAATTATTTTGATTATTTCAAACTTAAGACTGTTGGCCCAGAGGTTGTCGTTCAGGCTGCAGACATGCTGATGGGTGACTTCAGAATGTTGAGCTGTCAGGATATCAAATGGGCACTGAATTGCCTCAAAGGACACTATGCAATCACCCGAAAGGTGAGCGATATTTTCAGTTATCAAATATTATTGAGTGTGTTGAGTATCTGAGTGTAGCTTTAATTTCTCTTGCTGTCATGATAATGATATTTGGCCGACAATCTGTTTCAGTTCAGTTTCCTTTATTTTTGTCATTCAAAACATCATAATAAATTGCAATGCAGAACGAAATTACGTTACATCGGACCCAACAAGAACTTAAAAAAACATCAAACACTATAAAAACTTAATAATAAAAACATTTAATAATCAATAAACAACGTAATAAATAAACGTTTATAATATCATAAATATATAAAAATGTAGTTATGTAAATACAGGTTAATATGAGTTGGTGCTACTTTGCCTTATGGTCAAGGCAGTAAGAGACTGTTATCATCGATAATTTTTAACGCAAAAGTCTGTATTATGCAAAAAACATAAAAAACGAAATCTTACCTATGAAATGTTCTGCCTTTATGCTTTGTTTTCTTTGTTTGCACCCGAACACAGCACAAAAGTCCAGCATCTTCAGATTGGCTTAAGTCTTTAGTCCTGGGAGCACTGTACAAATGTGGCAGCGCTATTGACACATGCTCAGGGTCCGTATGCGATATCTAGTGTATATATATATCTATGGCAACTTGCAAACCTGGTTGGGGAGCAACAATGTGTTTTTAGTGATTCAGTGAGTGGTCAGCCGAGATGCATTGCAATTTTAAACTGTGATTAACATGCATTCAAATGTAAAATAATGCAAAATGAATTGAGTTAAATATATTTTGCCTACCTATCCATGTGGAAAAGCTCAAAACCTATTTAACCCTGTGTTTACAGCTGTATTTAGCATCCTCATCTTGTGATTAGATCAGAAATATAAAATATAGTAAATAGAAATATAAAGATTCATCTGAATACCAAATGTTTATCTCATTTGTTTTCATAAAATTTCATTAAAGGGTAAGTTCACCCAAAAATGAAAATTACAATCCCATAAGATCCCAATCCCAATCCAAGCTTTGCTTGTCTTCAGAACTCAATTTAAGATATTTTTAGATTATGTCCTAGACTTCTCTCATACTCCATGTGATTTAGGGGTTCAACTGTAATCATATGAAGCCCTGAGAATACTTTTGTGCCCTCAAAAACAAAACAAAACCAAAAAAAAAAAAGTCTCTTTTGTGACAAGTCATGGTGCGCACTTAATATGGAGAATACAACATATTGTCATTAGAGTCAGCCAGCGTAATGCAAATGTTGTATTGCCTGAAATAAATGCGTGCACTTATCTGATGCAGGAGACATTGAAGAACATTGATTTTTTTGGCACATACAACTGTTCTTGGAGCTTCGTATGATTATGGTTGAACCCCTAAAGACGCATGGGAAGTTTTGACTTTGTGTTTGGCTTCTTTTCTGAACTTTAAACATCTCATAATCGTTGCTGTCTATGACAGATAAGAGAGCTCTCAGATTTCATCTAAAATATCTTAATTTGTGTTCTGAAGATGAACAAGAGTCTCAAGAGATTAAAAAGACATGGGGGTGAGTAATTAATAACAGAATTGAAAATTTCAGCTGAACAAGCCCTTTAACTTCAACACTATTGTCTCCATAATGGTATACAGTGCATCCAGAAAGTATTCATAGCGCTTCACTTTTCCCACAATTTTTTATGTTACAGCCTTATTCCAAAATGAATTAAATTAACTTATTTCCTTGAAATTCTACACACAATACCCCATAATGACAATGTGAAAAAAGATGTTTTGAAATTGTTGCAAATTTATTAAAAATAAAAAACCTGAAAAATCACATGTACATAAGTATTCACAGGCTTTGCTCAATACTTTGCTGATGCACCTTTGACTGCAATTACAGCCTCAAGTCTTTTTGAATATGATGTCACAAGCTTGACACACCTGTCTTTGAGAATTTTGCCCATTCCACTTTGCAGTACATCTCAAGCTCTATCAGGTTTGATGGGAAGCAACGGTGTACAGCCTTTTTCAGATCTCTCCAGAGATGTCAGTAAGATTTAGTTCAGGGCTCTGGCTGGGCCACTTAAGGACATTCACAGAGCTCAGGTTTTTGCTTTGACATGCACTGTCAACCCTGGGACTTTATATAGACAGGTGTATGCCTTTTGGTGTAAACCATGTCCAATCAACTGAATTTACCACAGGTTATCTCCAATTAAGCTGCTGAAACATCACAAGAATAATCAGTTGAAACAGAATTTACCTGAGCTCAATTTAAAGCTTTACAGCAAAGGCTGTTAATACTTATGTACATGTAATTTTTCAGGTTTTCATTTTTTTAATAAATTTGCAACAATTTCAACAAATCTTTTTTCACATTGTCATTATGGGGTATTGTGTGTAGAGTTCTGAGGAAATGCTGTCACATTAAAAATGTAGAAAACGTGAAGTGGTATAAATACTTTCTGGATGCACTGTATGCATCAACCATCGAAAAACCCATATTGTTTGACCACTAGTTTTTTGTACAATATTAATTTATCTGATTTTTTTGAAGGCCTTATTCGAAGCCCTTAAGAAGTGGCAAGAGAACTCAACCGACCCCTCAGGGAAGAAGAAGAGAAGGAGAGAGCCAAATGAGCGCGCCTACATAGACTTCAAATTTGAGCAGGGTGACTATGTGTTTTTGTCCTTTCGTTTGCCTCTTAAATCCATCATCAAACCAAACAGAATGTGAAATGCTCATTGCAGCTCATTTACTCCAGGTTCTTTTAAACTGGAGAGAAAGATGTACTTTTTGGAGAAGAATCGCAGGTGGAGCCGAGGTAATGAGACTACACTGGAGGCGTCTCTCGTGAAAGAGCTGCAGTTTTACGAGCAGAAAGCCAAGGAAATGGCTGAGGTATCTCACACGGCTCACTTCTTCAATTTATTTGCCACGCTTCCTCCTGAAATTGCCCTGAGAGATATCTTGCTGTGATCAACTGAGCTTGACAGGATGTTCATTTGTTTAGTGATTATAATAATATTTTCACTTCTGCTGCTTTTAGCATGAAGACTTTCTTTTGGCTTTGCAAGTGAACGAGGAGCAGTATCAAAAGGTGGGTGGGAAAAAACAGCTTTGTTAATGCCATGTCATAAGAAACAAACTGCAGCTTTTCTTTTTTAAGTTTGCGAGTTGTGTTGTATTTTGCATTAGTTCATTCAATCAAACTACATAAAACTTTTTCCAGGGACAAAATAAAAGTTTGTCATTTCATATTATATGATATCATTTATTTTGTTGCGTCTCACATTATTTAAGACAGGGGTTCTCAACCTTTTTTACTTCAGGGCCCACTTCTTTCTCCGATCAAATTTTGGAGTCCTACCTGTCTGACTTTAAAATGTTCATAGGAAATGCTCATTTAAATCTTTTTATATATATATATATATATATATATATATATATATATATATATATATATATATATATATATATATATATATATATATATATATATAAATAAATAAATAAATAAATAAATAAATAAATAAATAAATAAATAAATATATATATATATATATATATATATATATATATAAATAAATAATAATATATATATATATATATATATATATATATATATATATATATATATATATATATATATATATATATATATATATATATATATACACAATTCATTTGTTGTGCCTTCTATTATTTTCTATTATCAGCATATTATAAAAAAAAAGTATTGTATTTAAATTTGATTATATATAAAACTCAAACTATATAATATAAACTATATATTAAAACTATAAATATATGTATGTTGAAACGCGTCGATCTAAAGGCAGTTGAGTTTGCAGCTCTATATTACTGCGAGATTGCTGACAGTAACGGTGAACAGCTTCGCCAGAGCGCATCTGAAACTCGTATGCAAGTTTATTTTACATTCTATGGCAGAAACACCATTGGGCCTTGCTGCTCCTGTATGGTCACGTGTCCATTATAAAATACTCTCAGGACATATACTATTATAGGATATATTGAATAGTTCACACAAAAATACACAAAGAGAGACTTTCAATTTACACATAGTTTGTGAATGAACTGACTTGCGTTTACTAGTTGCAGATGCGATCATTAGGTTGTTTTTGTGCTGAGTTTGAAGTAATCCATCAGAGAACTGGAGAAAGTGCATTACTTTGATTGTTTTAATATAGCATATTAATAATGAAATCCAGAAATTATAGTATAATATTGAGAGTTAACTTTAAGGGATTCTCGCGGCCCACCAGCAGGATTGTTGAGGCCCACTTGTGGGCTGCGGCCCACCGGTTGAGAATCCCTGGTTTAAGGTAATACTTAAAAAAAAAAAAACGTATATAAGCGCAATATTACACGCACTTATAAGATTGCAGACAGAAACATAAAAAAACCCTGTGAGAAAGTTGCTATATTGAAAGTACAATGTTCACATTATGAATTTTATTTAGCAATGTTTTTTTTTTTTTGTAGGACCTGTAATCATTCATTTTTGATAAGTGTTTTATATTTTATTTATATTTGTTTTTATTTTTTTATATTTTAAAGTATAAACTCTGTTATCACATTTTACACTTTTTTGTACTTTAGGGCAAATGTGGAACTACTTCGTTTCACCATTTATTCACATCTGCAGCTGACAGCAAAACAGCAGAAACTGTTGCTACTTCACCAGCGTCACATTAGAGCTAGTATTTAAATAATTCTCTTGCAAAACGGGTAAAGTGTTGACAAAACAGAGGATTTTGCTGACATTATAAGATTATAAGGCTGAACAGCATGAAATGCCATCAGTCTACAGTGATTTCCCAGTATTTCTCTGTTGCAATTGGAAGATCACAATAATTAACTCAGAAAAAGCCAAAGCAGCGCCAACAATATCAGAATACTGTTGTGTTTGCAATAAGGAAAAATGCTAAACATGTGAGCATTCCTTTTATCTTTATTTTACTGAACTAGTCTGCAGAAACAAAAATTGGAGATTCATTACAAACAAACAGATGTCCAATCAAAAAGTTAATCAGGGTTATACAAAGAGTGGCAACACAAAATACATACATTTCTGATATGCGAGTCTCATCTCACACTCAATACACTACAAGTACTTTGGTATAAATACAGCACTACAATATACAAAAAAGAGAGACCGACTTGTAGAATGTAGTCTCTTCTAAGGGCTTATTATACAGTATCTGTCACCATCTTGTGGATGGATAATGTCAACCGTCTTTGCTATGCTCAGTAATATGGGCTGATGGATGCTGATGCGCTGCATCTCGGAAATTATAAATATTTAAAATAGATGCTGTCCTTATGAATAAACTGCATAGTTGCAGTCTAAACAATTACATTCTCGCCTCAAAGTCTCAAAAGTACATTGTTGTCCAACAGCTGCAATATTTGTTAAACTGTAGTGAGTTTATTGATCTGCTGTCACTGTGGACAGAGTAATACAGAAGGGCAAGAGGGCTGTATTCTGATAATGCAATATATTGCACATTTATCAGCTAATCAAATTCGAGAACCAGACAAAACTGTTGTATAAATATATATTAAGATAGAATATATTTATCTTTAGACACTTCATTGAATTGAACAAAAATGTTACTATATTGTGATATAAATCATTAACAGTGTATGATATGACTTTTATCATGACATGAGGTGTTTATTATATTGCCCAGCCCTAGAAGGACACCATTCTGCCACAATATGTGCTGAATTTTGTGATATGAGAGCTTGTGACACTTTGAACCTCTTCTCTCAGGACGGGCAGTTGATTGAGTGTGGCTGCTGCTGTGGGGAGTTTGCCTTTGAGGAGATGACCCAGTGTACTGATGGCCATCTTTTCTGCAAGGAGTGCTTGGTGAAATACGCCCAAGAGGCAGTATTTGGCTCAGGAAGGGTACGTCGTATGACTGCAGGGTGGAGAACAGACTTTCAGTTTCTTTATAAGTGTGTTACTGGAAATATGTGGTCACAGACATTGTCATAACACTCTGCTTTCACTTTGCTCTGTGCCTTTTTAGTTATTTCCATTTTTATCAGTCCTTTCATTTTTGTTTTCCTCAGTAGTGGTAAGCTAAATAACTGTTTAAATGAACTTTATTTATTAGTGACATGTTAATTTTAAGTTATCAAAATCAATGTACAATGTGCTTTCGGATATATAATCGGAGGCAAGTTCTACAAAGAATGTGCAATGGGTTATAGTCTAAATGTACTACAAAATCAAATCACAAACAATAGAAGCAGTTTAAATGAAATTTTAATTGTTGTGAAACCTAAAAAGCATTTATGTACTTATGTTAATCAAATGTTTGGGGTTGGAAAAAGATAATAAGGCTGCATTTATTTGATCAAAGGGGCGAAAAAAAAAAGTTACACGCTTATGTTTAAAATGATAGTTTTTTTTTTTTTTTTTTAAACTATTTAGAAGTTATTACTTTGGTCTTAAGTGTTACACAATCCTCCAGAAAACCAGTCTCAGATGCTGATTTTCTGCTTAAGAAACTGAAATGGATGATACAATTTTTAAAGATAATTTTATGAATAGAAAAAAAAAAAAGAATTAATTTAAAAAAAAAAATCTTATTCTCATCTTACCCTGGAGCACAAAACTAATCTTAAATTTTATCGGTATATTTGTAGAAAACGCCAACAACACATTCCACGAGTCAAAATAATAGATTTTTTCTTCATGTCAGAAGTCATTATGTAATGTAAAACAAAATGTTAATATCCTACCATAAATATATCAAAATTGTATGATTAGTAGTATACATAACTACGAACTTATTTGAGCAATTGTAAAAGCAATTTAAAAAAAAATAACCCCCAGATTTTAAGTTTTCATCAAAGCCTATTTTTCGTGACTTAAATCTCAATTACCCAAAATTGAACTTTAAGGCTATTTTTGTGGGTCACAATATAAATGTCTATTAATCAACTTGCTGAATTTATCTTTAAAACCTTTTTTTACTGACTCCAAATTTGTAAATGTATGTGTAGTTTTGTGTGTGTAGTTTTAGTATACCAGATTAGAATATTGATATATTTAGAATTGATGTAGAGTATAGAGGTGATCCAGAAACATCATTTTTATCTCGTATTGTGTAATGTGGACACCAAACTATGCTGGATCTAGGATGATACTTAACAGTGTCCTGAGGGTCTCATATGTTTAAACTCTTTTGGTTCTGTATGACTGGTTCAGTTATGGTTGGGTAATAGCAATTATGGCAGAAGTAAAATCAAAGTAATAATAATAATAATAATAATAATAATAATAAAAATCCTAACAAAAATAATAGGGTTTCAGTGCTTTGTGTTTGAATCCCTAATAACAATTCTAACAAAAACTATAGGGTTTTAGCACTACGTGCTTAAACCTCTAAATATAAGCAACTAACGGCGATTGACTGGGTTCGAGCATTTGACAACCTTTTAGGTAGTTTAGATGTATGTCAACGCAAAATCTAGGGCTGACCCTAAAGAAATTTCTTGATGGATTGTAGTAACTGGAAAATATAATGCGTAAATTAATAAAGCAATAGGCTGGGACTAAATTAGATTTTAAATGGAATAACAGTTTATACCACATCAAGATGTGATTCAAATGGATTTTAACTGCAATTCCAATGACTTTAAATAGTAAGAATTAAAAACAAAGGTCTACAAATGCTATAATCAAACCATAAGTGGTCTAGTGCTGCCATCTATTGGCTAAAATGGCAGGTGACAATTGAAATTCTGTGATTTAGTGGGTAATACTAAGAGTATTGAAAAATTGTTTATTTGAGGCCTTTTAAACATGTATGAGCCCTGAAGCTGTTCCATGAGATAGTGAAATCACTGCTGCTAGATGGAATTATGCAATAGATGAAAGGACTGACAAAACAGCCCATAAAAAGTCACCGCTTCAGTGGCAATTATTTGTTTATATTATTGTTTCTAGAACAGTCAAACAATAGTTATGCCTCCTCTGTGACATGATGGACATGGTTTTAAAATGCAAGCAATGATTGGTTGAGAATCAACATGTCACAACAAAGTAAGAAAGTCACAAAATCTTCCTAAGTCACCATTACAACAGACAAAAATATTGTGTAGTCCGTGCCTGTCAGTGCAGTGTATTTTGGTTTATGAAAAACTGAAGTTTGTAACCATTGGCACTCTAACAGCTCATTACATCCTGCAGCTTTAATCCAAAGTGGTTTCTTGTGTTTGTTTGCAGTCGGAGTTGAGTTGTATGGATGGGAACTGCACATGTTCCTTCCCTAACAGCGAGCTGGAGAAAGTTTTACCCGAAAACATTCTGTGCAAATATTACGAGCGACAGGCAGAGGAGGCCGTAGCAGCCACCTGTGCTGATGAACTGGTCAGGTGAGTTCAACACTTTTAAATGTTATGCCTCGTAATGGGCCCGATTTGCACAAACACACAATTATGTGGTGTAATTATTACTTATTATCTGTGGAATTAATCCTGTGCCTTTGGTCTCCCACGGTTTTAAATACAAGTAGAAAATTGTCTAGTGTGTTCCAGCCCTAAACCGTAGTGATTGAATGCTGCATAACATTGTTTATGTGTGTAACACACAAAAAGATGCTTTAAAGAATTTTTAGGCTGCTCTTTTATGGAAGGTTAAGAAAAGTTAACTTGATAAGTTGCTTATACTACTGGAACTTTAAAAGCCGTCTCATTGTTTGGTCACACTTTATTTTAATGTACAATCCTCTCTATTAACTGTGAATTATAGCTTAAAATTCTAATTTTTTTCTAAAGTTGAGCTTTAATGTCATGTGTTGACAAAGTGGAACAAAATGTCGTGTCTACATAAATAAACTAGTACTGGGAAAATATTAATCACATCCAAAATAATAGTTTGTGTTGACTAAACATATTTGTATGTTTTGTATGTACAGTTGCAGTCAGAATTATTAGCCCCCCTTTGAATTGTAGTTTTCTTTTAAAATATTTCCCAAATTATGTTTAACAGCGCAAGACATTTTCACAGTATGTCTGATAATATTTTTTCTTCTGGAGAAAGTCTTATTTGTTTTATTTTGGCTAGAATAAAAGAAGTTTTTAATTTTTAAAATCATTTTAAGGTCAAAATTATTAGCCCCTTTAAGCTATATATTTTTTTCGATAGTCTACAGAACAAACCTTCGTTATACAATAACTTGCCTAATTAACCTAACCTGCCTAGTTAACCTGGTTAAGCCTTTAAATGTCACCTTAAGCTGTATAAAAGTATCTTGAAAAATATCTAGTCAAATATTATTTACTGTCATCATGGCAAAGATAAAATAAATCAGTTATTAGAAATGAGTTATTAAAACTATTATGATTAGAAATGGGTTGAAAAAACTTTGCTCTGTTAAACAGAAATTGGGGTAAAAATTAACAGGGGGCTAATAATTCTGACTTCAGCAATATATTTATTAAATATATGTAATAAAAACACATGCATAAAGAATTTTTTATGTACTTTTTGTTTTAGATTCGATTTAATTATGATTATTTGTCTGCACTAAAATAAACATAATCATTATAAATAATATTAATAGTTATTAAGGTAGTTGTGGGGTTAAGGTGTTTGGTAGGATAAAGGATGTAGAATATGATTATGCAAAATATGTATATTTAAGTTCTAATAAACAGCCAATATTTTAATCATAAGCAGGTAGTAAGCCACTAGTTAACAGTGAGAGTTGGTCCCTATACTAAAGTGTAACCCATAAGTTTTAAACGAGAAACAGAATTTTCTTAGAGAAAAAGAAAGTAAAGTCCTTTAGTTTTCAAATGATTTAAAAAATATTCTAATTATTTTGCTCACTTTTTGTTTTCAAGGTGTCCATTTTGTAACTTCCCAGCACTTTTGGATAAAGATGTTTCTTTATTCAGTTGCCCGAACCCTCGCTGCCGAAAGGTTAGTCTGAGTTTCTGGATACATATGAGTGTTTGTGTGTCATTCTAGGAAACTGCTCATGATCTGGGATGGATTAGTGCTCTCCGTCCACTTCTATCTCTTTGCCTCCAAGCAGACACTTGGTGGCGCCATGGGGCCGTTTAAGGGGTCAGAGTCTGTAGTTTGCATTCTCGGGCCTCATTATGAGCTAGTGGACGTGAAAGTAATGTTTTTTTTTTTCATTGGCAGCGTTTACTCTGCTAGAATTAGTCAGGTCAGGGCAAGAACAGAGACAGCAATTCATCATGTCTGCTATAAATATTCAGCACTCTGAACCCCAAACAGAGCTTAACCTGGGTTGGGAAGTTCATCGCTAGATGAATCAGTATTCCAGTATATCACCGTCTCGTGATGTTTTGGAAATTATAACAGGGCAATAGTGAATTATACCCCCAGGATATGAATCACAAACCACAACCAGGGTTAAAAAACACGCTGAATAGAGTCAATTGTTTAGTACATGACATGGAGTTTTTGATCTAGGATTAATGTTTTTGGCAATGTTGTAATAGTTCAGCTGTTTTTAAATTAAGCTTTTGGTTTTCCAGTAATAGCCTTTTCTTTGTCAAGAAATAGTGACAAAATAGTATATTGTTGCTATCAGTCACATTTTACGGTCCTCTTATTGAAATGGTTGGTAAAAAAATGGTTTCTTAATTTGTGAAATATAATAAAAGTCTCTGATTATCACTAAAATCTTGATTGTAGTGGTCATCACAACAGACTTTATTGTTTAAAGCAATGTACATTCTAGTGTTTGTAGTTTTGTTTATGTTCCATGGAACACAAAATGTGTTTAATTAATTCAACCAAGGACATGATAAGGATTTTCCCATGGCAAACCCGAGTAAATACGTTTCTTTTTTTCTCTTTCCATGTCTGGAAAATCTGTTAAATGTCCCATGAAATTAACATAAAGTTTTTTTTAAATGTTAGTATTAGTTACTATTGTTCGTTTTTAGGTTATCTATAAGCAAGTGTGCTCCAAAACAGTGACAATATTCGTGTTTAGAAAATATAAACAAAGCTTGTAGTTTATCACTTCCGCCTGTCACGTCAACCCATACTACAGTTTCTCATCTAATCATAACCAACCAATGCTCTCTAGTATCTGACATGCCCCGCCCCCTTCAAGATGCTTGTCAAATTTTTTATTTGAAACCACTCTCACTACCACAGCTCTGAATAAAAACAAAATGCTGTTGAGAGTTTACACTATGCCCCACCCTCTCTTCGTGTTTCGATTAAGATCATGTCAGACATTGAATAAAAATGCACATTTCAAAGCTCTCCACGGGACCTTTAAAATTACAAAAATATTGAGTTATAGTTTTAAAAGTTTTTATGGCTAGTAAAATTTCTTTCTTTCTTTGCAAAAGTTGCAAAAAAAACTTTAATAATATTTATCTAAGAAAACTGAAAAATATACCGTGGTTCCTAAGCAGATAGTAAGCACAACGTTTTATGACAAATTTAACTTTATTATAAATTGAATAATTGACATTTTAAAGTGGTTTCACATGGAACAGAATTAGTTTAATAATAACATTTCACATAGTTTTCTTATTATTAAAGCTTACTAGTTACCATATTGTTGAATCAATTAATTCAGCTTTAATAAACTTAGGAGATCTTAAAAATAGATTGAATATTTAGCTTATAAGAAGTAGGCATGGGCCGGTGTAAGATTCTGATGGTATGATAACCTTGGATAAAAATATCACGGTATCAAAGTATTGTGATCATTGCTCTAAAATATGTACCAGAGTGATGGGAAGAGAAGAGTATGGAGAAGGAAAGGAACAGTTCCTGATCCTAAGCAGTGAAGCATGGTGGTAGTAGTGTCATGGCATGGGCATGTATTATTGGGTGTATTATTCTGTCCCATTACTTTTGGACCCTTAACAAGTGGGATGCACATATGTAACATATGTAATTCCTACAGCAATCACCTTATTTGGATGCAAATAGCCTCAAATTAAAGCTGACAGTTTGCAGTTAAAGCACATCTTGTTCGTTTAATTTCAAATCAATTGTGTTGGTTTATAGAGCCAAAAATTCTGTAATTGTGTCGATGTCCAATTATGTATGGACCTAACTGTATATACTGTATGAACAGTATAACAAACTTTTTTGCGTTTTTTTTTTTTTTTCTCAAACCTTTACTTTTCCAAACCGCAGTAAATTGTCCAATGCCTAAAAGAAGTCATAAAAAGTAATGATCTTTAAAAATTGTGACACAAATTTCAATGAATCAAAATGGGTTAAATTCAAACTTATAATCGGATGTGTTTTATGTTTGTTTGTTTGTATTTAAAAGGAGATTTTAGATTGCTTTAAATGTTGCCTTTATTATTTCCAAGAGCAGTTCATTTGCTTGACAAGTTTGATGGTAGCTTCTCCAACACTGGTTACAAGTACGTTTGATGTTTTGTCTCAGTCTTATCAGTGTTTGGCTGTGAGGAATGTGTCAGGCAGTGCCAGGACTCCAAGAGCTGTCAGTCCGTCTGTGCGTTAGTGAATTTCAGCTGACAGGCCGAACACGTCAAGGACTCTGAACTCACAGCTACTTTCTCAACAGGCCCAAAAGCAATGCTAGAGTGGTCTGCGTTTTGTCAGGGCTATCTTTCCTTTTGTCTGACAACCTCCACTTTTATCTCTTTCCCTCTGTATTTGAGCCTCAGTCACGTTTAAATAATAAACAAATGCGGAAGGCCTGCACTGTAAAGTATTTTTTGAGTTACTGTAATTCTGAAGCAGATACATTTGCATTATTATTCTCCACTTGTTAGATGTTGATAAATAGCGGTTGTCTTTAGTGGTTAGGAATTAAACATAGTGTTAGGTTAGGGTTGCCCTTTTGGGTGAATGTAGTGACCAAAGTAATGCTTTGGTATAATGATGTAATGATTCACACTGGTAATGTTGAGTTCATTTGCAATAATTGACTAATAATAATTGATATTTTTGTGCATTAAATAGTAAAAAATAAAACATGATATGTGGAAATTAATGATACAATAATCTGATTTTGCTTAAGAATTATTCATACTCTTTTGTTTAATGAACATTCCATGCTCATAAAACAGCACTCTGTCTTGTGTCATACAGCTGATCATGATGTAAATTAAGAAAACTAATACAAAGCATTTTGACCTGAATTACTAAAATTTCAGACTGACTGAAGGACAATATACTCTTGTAATCATAATTTAAAACAAATTCAAAATAATTTCAATGTTGCTGTTTTTAAACATTTTGGTACTTCTTTCCTGATAAACTGCAGTTCAAATAATTCTTTTATTAAAATGAACTGAAATCAAATGCATGTTTAGAAATCCCTCAATGCTATATAAAGTCTGTGCAGTTAAAAGGCAAGAATGGGTCGGAGCTGCTGCAATAAGACTAGACTGGTAGCGCTAAAACACAATGAGCTGTTTTAAAAAGTGTTCCTGAAGAAAATGGATGCAAAGTGTTTATCTTTGGTGTCTGAGAAAAGAGATTGTATTGATAAGTCACATCAAGTAAAAAAAATAAATAAATAAAAAAAGTTCAGTCTAGAGAAATGCCAAAAAAGGAGATGGGATGATGCTAAGTTCAATCATTTATTTTTTTTTTACAAGAAAACAAGAAGATTAGGAAGAGTGTAGTAGTGAGCAGAATGCCAAAAGATGTATTGTTGTGGTCTGACCATGTTATATGCAGAGATCAGATTTGCTTTATAATGTTGCGCTCAGCCTTAAGGTGTGAAATCCATACTGCCTCAACTAAACAGGGTGCATATAAAAAATTGAGTCTTGATTTGAATGCGTTTGCAGAACTAAGTGTTCTAGTGAACGTTTAACTGCCGCATGTACAACTTGCCGTGCTTTGATGACATACTGTAAACACTTTAATACAGTGCTATCTTCCATGAAACTTCCAGTAAATTACATTTTCACATTATATTTCACATTTTCATCAGAAGCTCAATGGAAAAATATAAAAAAAACATATTTTTTTGAAATGGCAAAAATGTTACTGAAAAAAAAATATGTTTGACTGCAGCTTCTGTGTAAGGTGAACACTACGCCAACAACTTTTGTTCATTTTCATCCTAATGAAATTTACAGGTGCATATTATTGCCAAATACAGGAATGTATTTTGGAAATAACTTTGCAAAACGACCAAGTAAATTTGACAAAAGGCCTTAACTTCATCTAGTGTTTGTAATCGAACATGCTTGCCTGTTTATCTCCAAAAAGTCAGTAACACACTTTGTACAGCGTTTTACTTGTGATGCAGACTGCTCAGGTTTGAGTTGTTGAAGCAAACCTTGCTGTGTTTGAAGCTAAAACCAGAGATGCCCAAACTAGGGCCTTAAGGTCAAAGTTGACCCATGGTAACCTTTAGTTTGGCCCATCTTTTCATCTGATAAGAAAGGGAGAATTATGGCCATGGGTTGAACAGAATCCCTTTTATGCATTAATAATTAACGTAACCATTCGCTTGTTTGTTTTATTGTGAAGCTACAAAAAAGCAAACTCAAATTAAATGTTTTATTTAAATGTTGTGAATGAATCAGACTTTTTTTAATGACCACTGTGCAGAATGCACAATGCAGAAGACATCAGTGAGAAAATAAGGGCAAAGACTGGTACAGACTCACTGGTGTGTTCAGCTCCATTGTGTTATAAGAGGGATTGTTTATATTTCGTTATAATAAGGTCATTTTAAATTGTAAACAAAAATAAAATGCATTATTTAACCCTTTAACAGGCATCATAACCACCTGGTTGACCTTTTATCTATAGGTTATCATTATTATTTAAATTAGTACTACTACTACTACTTACTAATATTTATCAGAGTTGTGTCAGTATTATTCAATCCATGATGTGGGCCAAAAAAAATATTTTCTAGGACCTCAAAGGGTTAATATGAAATGTTTTTTTTAAAAGTAAATTACCCATGGCAATATTGTAATCAGTGTTAATTTTGACAGCAAATTTTAATTTAGTTTAAGTCTTAGTCTTTTGACTAAAATTCTATTTTAATTGTAGTCTTCTGAATCAAACCAGATAGTTTTAGTTTAGTTTTAGTTGACTAAATTTTATCTACTTTAGATTTAGTTGACTAAACTATATTTGGTTTAATTTAAGTGTAACTTAATTAAAATATCGTATACAAATATTAATACCAAATATTCTAACTTAAAAGTAAATAAAACAGTCTCGTTAAAGTATAGAATATAGCTTTTCCATTAAAGACCAAAACTTAAATTCTGATTGGAAATTTACCAAAACACATCCCCCAATCACGTTCTTGTCTTGATTTTATTAGTCAAAAAAAATGTCAGTATATTTTTATAATAGTTGCCGCCATCATCACTTATTTTTTATTTAATTTTCGTTGCAGTTGCCGTAGGAAATGGTTTAAAATAGATTGAGAGAATGTGATTTTAAATACAAAAAAACAAAAACAAATGCATGCATAAATAATTCAAAATAATAAATGCTTTTCATAATAACTATTACATTAAAAATAAAAGTTGTGAATTTTCACTTTCATGGTATCGTCTTTAGAAGACATTGCCCTGTGATCTGGTATTTTCGTTTTCTGTCATACACCTGCTGTCCTCTCGGTGGCGCTCTTGTTCTGCAAAGCCTATGCAGTTTTATTCTGCCTCACATCTGCTGCTGATTATTCCGCCTCACACTTGTGCAGCAGCTCTCAGCAGGGCGGGAGATTGGGAGCAAGAGAACGCCCACGTCTTTGGCCTTCCTCTCGACACCACTGATAGATTAAGTGTGCCATCAGGCAGGACCTCCATTTTCCTCTCCTGTGCTACTTCCCAATGGTGGAGTTACAGGACTGGATATGGGGGAAATTGAAAACAGTTGTGTTAGTGTGATTTCATAACGTGACCCAGATTCACTTCCTCCTCCTGGCACTCAGTTTGACATTCCTTTCGAAATGAAGAACTGAGCTCTTATGACTTGGCCAGCATCGTGTGGACTTTTCCAAAGCCGTGCTTCTTGGGAACAAACTTCTTCTGTAGATGGATAGATCTAAAAAGACAACCGCCTGCCTGATAATGGGTGTATTATAGTCTGAAAAGTGCAGACGGTGCTGCGGCTTGGTGGTTAAACATCTGAGCTGTTACTAAACAGATGTGTTTTTTTTAAAGGTCAAATGGTGAAAAATCTTTTTTCGTCATAATAAGGCTTTGTTTTGATTTCTCTAGAAATGTGATGGCACACTGTACTTCTATAGAAATTGAAACTATAACATTTAACTTGGCAACTGTTCCACTGAAATTTAGTCATTTGGGGGATTTGTTTTTCCCCCAATGTAATTTGGTTTATAAAGGGATAGACTTATTTTTGAAGCTGTGGTCAGATTTATAAAATTCCAATAAATTCACCTCTCTTTTGATTGGTTGTGGCTGATGGAGCTGCTCATCCTTGAACGGTGACATTTGCATTAAATTGAACTGAATTAAACTTCAGAAGTGACATTTGTGTTATATTTAACCAGGTTTTACCACAACTATGCTGCCTGCCCGATATGTTGGAATGATTCCACAATTCTGAAATATTATGGCTTTTTATTCTCTATTCTTCATTTATGTTAAGCTGCTTGGGCACAATCCTCATTATAAAAAATTCCTATGAAAGAAAGACAGTTTGACTTTTAGGTGCAAAATATGTGCAGTCAAGGAATGTGGCTTGTATTTCTTGCAGCTAAACAACAGAAAACTGACAATGATCACCTTAGGGACACCGCATGTGCTTTATTTAGTGCTAAATGCTAATTATGTGCGTTTTTAATGCCATTTTATATGACATTTATTGCCATACTGCTGAAAGCAGCAGCAGATCGTTCACCTTAGATCTTGAAAATAAAATAAACCCTCTGAAATTGAACTTTAGAACTAAACACACATCAGTGATTTCAGCATCTGCATTTAATAATGTTAAAGAGGTGTAATATGTATTAATTACATTATAAACCTTTCCATTTCATGAGTGAGTGCAAATTCTGTTCTTCTGAATGGCTGTGTTTAAATTTTTGTTTTCGGCCAAATTGCTTATTACTGCGTATCTCGTCATGCAGCGTGTTTTTAGGACACATGGTTAAAATGTAACCTGCTCACCTAATCTTTACGCTGGTAATATTTATATTATTTGCTAATTAATAACCTCATGTGGAACTCTGAATCTGCATCTTATTTCGCAGTCTGCTACTGTCCACTGGAGGCCGCATTTCGTAGATGCATGCTTTGAAAGCCTTTCTGACTGACTGAATGCATGAATAAATGAACTAAATATGCAGTTTTCCAACGAGGCAACCCGTGGTGCTGTTATATAGTTGGCTAAACTGGCATTGGGCGGTTTAAAAGAACCAAAACAAAGACAGCGTTTCAGCACAGAACGCCCATTTTCAAAGCAGAATATCGGACTTTAGCATTGTTTTTCATATAAACAAAAATGTTCACTTAGCATGATTCTGAAATATCTGCTAACATATTATGGTGGTTTTATGCGTTAGAAGAGTCAAAACCTTATATACAGCACCTTTAAAATAGTTGATTTTGCTTTGAAAGTATGGTGAGCACAGATAAATGATGAACATATTTTATTTTTTTGTTTGACAATCAAAACAACAATGTTAAGACTACTGGACTGTATGTGTAGGTGTTTAGTTTCTCTTTACAAAGTGACTAGCCTGGCATCTATATTGCAGCGTAATTTTTTTTTTTTTTTTCTTTTAGATGTGCATGAAGGGTGAATGTTTTGAGATTGTCTTTCCAAAAAACTTCCTAAAGAAACACTTTTCAGATTATTGTTCATTATTGCTGTGGAAAGTCCATTACACAACAATTTGTACTCTAAAGACCCGATCACTTCAAGCATGATTACTTCTTAAGTATTATGACAAATATGTTTGCATCCATCTACACTGATAAATGATAAAAATCTGTGTATTTTAGTTCATGATGTTTATTCGCCATTACCCCCTTGCAAGCAGCAGATGAGCTCAGTGTGCTACCAGTGCATCTGATCAGTCAATCTTTATTTCAAGCGAATTTGAGCGAATCAAAGTCAGTGTAGCCAAATTAAACCAACTATTTTCCACAACATTTTCTGATGAGGCAACACAAAAAAGCTGAAACTAGCACTGGACATCTGAGGTAATTTTATTTTTAATACTTCAATGATGTACTTGCTTTCTTAACATTCAGAAAACATGTCAACTTCTAGTAGTTCTATTAACCTTTGTATACCCATAGTTCGCAGTTCATTTGCTCGCTACTCTTTTCAGTTTTCTGCTGCTGATGCAGGGAATCATCTGCAGCAGATCTTAAAGCTCAACACTTATATTCCACTTTCATCCTTTAGAAATTCAATCCTGTTAATAGTACAAGATGACTGTGCTTGTTTTTAGTTTGTCCCTGGTTGTTATTATCTGCATCTGTGAGATTATTATGGTGTTGTGTCTCTGCTGCTTCATATCTGATTTTTATGTTTCCTCTCGGTCAGGTCATCATTGTAAATGAGAACTGGTTCTCAATTGACTAAACTTCTATGTATTTTTATAATTTTCCCCATGGTATAACCACTTAAGTTTTGCAAAAAGCGCTTAACATAAAGCAGAGCATCTCCAGAATGACGTAGTTTTAAATTCCACAAACCCTTCATATTTCAGTTGATTCTGATTGGCTGCCAGTGGTCTATCACTTATTAGTTTTGTTAAATAAAAAAGTTCTCAAAATAATCCCAATGATATTGTTAATTTACATTTTCATCATTATATCTGCTGTTGTTTTACATTTAGAACCATTTATTGAACTTCACCTTTATCATTTTATTTATAGTTATGTTGCTTGGTGTAAATGTGCCTTAATAAAAGCCATGTTGTTGGACCTGTATTCTGAATATTGATGGTAATCTTTGTCTGATTGTTTGGCGGTTTAATGTGCCTGCATGCTTTTATCATTATGTAAGTAGAAGTTTGCAGCTGTCTAACCCACATTTGTCGGTGGCTGTGGAAAGCTCCAGAATTCCAGTGCCCTGTTAATGGCTTGACTGCTCATATTTCAGGTTTTCCTCTTTGTCTCTTGGATGCGTGCCCTCAAGTTCCTGTGCTCAGTGGCGAGGAGACGTCCTCTCCTCTGCCCTTCTCTTTCACTCTTTTTCCCTCAGTGAAGATAAAAAGTTGTATAACTGACACACTTTTCCCTCTCCACTGCCTTTGTGGCTCCACCCCTCATAGTGAATCCAACATGCTCATTGGCTAGACCCAGATTCTTCGAATTTGAAATGTAGTACAGTTCATATTTGACCCAGATTGTTTTCTTTTTTTATTTAGCTTTTGCACATTTCAAAAAATGCTGTTTTTCTCTCTGAGATTGGGTTAGTCGCTGCTTTCACATGCAGATCTGCCAACTTTTCCCTTTTTTTAGCTCAATGGACTGGCTTGTGTTTGCAATGTTTATTTTCCACGCAACCATGTTTTTCAGAATGGCTTTGATAGACTGCAGCAGCTGCAGCATGTTTTCCAGATCTCTTGATTTTGCACGCAAGCTTCATGTAATGACAGATTTAGTTTATTTTAATGTAACTTTTATAATGTCCAACTTGCTGCTGCTGTTTTACGTTAAAAAGCGCAATCTGTGAGATTTGTTAACATCTTAAATCTGTTATTCCCATTCAGTTTATAGGCTTGGGCTTTTGTTAAATCAGTGTAATTTAAGTTAATAATAAATATTATTTTTTAAAAGCGTTAATAAAAATTTATCGCCAAGCATTTTTTTGGTTTTTAGTCAAGCGCATTCCTAATTTTAGGTTCCACTTTCGGTCTAGAATTATCATTTAGATTAGGGTTAAGGTTCACCTAAAAATCACCCTCAGGTGGTTTCAAACTGTTATGGGTTTCTTTATTCTGTTGAACACAATGATATATCGAAGAATTCATAACTTTCCAATATTAATGTCTTGGCTGTCATTTTTGATCAATTGAATGCATTGCTCACTTAAATTAATGATTTCTTTTGTCTGCAGTCTTACTGGCCCCACCTTTTAAATGCCAGGGTGTGTATTTAGTATATATTCCACTCTTTCCCACATTCCATTGCCCAGATTCAGACATGCTGCATGCTCGACCTACATGAGATTATAGTAAGCAGTGTTTGTTCAGCCTTGCCTTTTAACACGTCTCATCACAAGCCGAACCCTGAAGTCTTGAGCGTTTTATTTCGAACTCTTTTGTGGTGTAGCTGTATGATGTGTAGCCGTGGCTCAGGGATGTTTGTGTGTGTGTTAGTACATGCTGTGGGTGTGCTGTTCTCCCCCTGAGGCTCATTCATGCTCATGCTCCTCCAGAACAAGCAGCCCCCCAATCAGATCCTCCGCAAATCTCCTCTTCTGCCTTATAAGGCCTGCCGTTCAGGAGAGAAGCTCTGAGGCTTATTCACCGAGTGCCTGCACTGATGTCGCAACATGCTCTCTAGCTACTTCATGCCGTTTTACTTTCAAGAACTCACAAAATTTTCACAGGAAAATGGTCACTGCATGATGCATTAATACAACTTGTAATAGCTGCATTAATACAATGTATATATTTTGTTCATTGTACATCCATCTGGAGATAATACCCACAGTTTTTGATAATTGCGCTTATAACTTATACCTATATCCTGCAGTTGCTGTGCTCGCAGTCCTGGTTAGACTTAAACTGCGTAGCTGTGTCCAAAATCGCATACTTTCATACTATATAGTCTGATTAAAAACAGTATGCAAGCCGAGTAGTATGTTCGAGTTCATAGTATTCGAAAAACAATATGTAAGAAGTACCCGGATGACCTACTGTACTACCTATTGTAACAGTTTTAGTATTATCAGGGTGTGTGCAGGGTCTTAAAAAGTATTAAAAGTTGATAAGACAATGTGGAGAAATTCTAGCCCCTTAAACTGGTGGTGGATAAGGAGGTCCTCCTTTGTGTTAAGTGCTTTGAGTGCCCATAAATGCACTATATAAATGTAAGGAATTATTAATATTGTTAAAAAGTATTAAGAATTCAAATGCTATTTTGCAAGGTATTAAATTTAGATTTTTTTATTTTTGATTATGCAATGTATAGTTGTATTCTAAAGTTTGCCTGAATTAAGTTTGCGAATATTATTATGCTGTGTAGTTTGTGAAATCAATGAAATCCTTAACCGCTACTCATTCGTTTGCACTGGCTGCCAGTTGCTGCTCGCATCAAATTCAAAGCACTGATGTTTGCTTACAAAGCGATTTCTTGCTGTGCCCCTTCTTATCTGCTCTCACTTCTGCAGATTTATAGGCCCTCCAGAAACTTGCGTTCTGTGAATGAACGTCGCCTCGTGGTTCCATCCCAAAGAGGGAAGAAAACGCTTTCCCGAACGCTCGCGCTCAATCTGCCCAGTTGGTGGAATGAACTCCCTAACTGCATCAGAACTTCAAAGTCACTCGCTGTCTTCAAAAAGCGACTAAAAACTCAACCATTTAGTCTCCACTTTCCTTACTAATATGAAACTCCCTCTCTGACTCCTCCACTAACTACAAAAAAAATAAAAATAAAATAAAATTACTAATGCTTTCCTTTTTAGACTTTACATACCTGAAACTTGCCTACAGCACTTATTCATTGTTGCTCTTATAGTTGTGTAAATTGCTTCCTTGTCCTCATTTGTAAGTCGCTTTGGATAAAAGCGTCTACTAAATGACTAAATGTAAATGTAAATAATGCTGATTTGTTTACTGCAGTAACCAAGGGAACACCATTATTTCTGCAGTTCTATAGGAGCCCACCTGCTGAATTAGCTAGATTTAATACATTTTTATTCAATATATAAATAAGGTTTTAGTTTTGGATTAGTTTCTTACATACTTTAATTTAGTAAATATACTGCCAGTTAGAATCTTACCAGTGTTTCCAGTTGAAAAGTGGTTATATGGTCTTAAAATAGGTCTTAAAAGGGATTGAATTTCACCCTCTGATTCCTGTATATACTCTGATTATGTCATAGATTCTGGTATCTTACCAAATCCAAAGTTGTGGGCTCAGTATTTAAACACTTTAAATGTTGACAGAACATCTAAACATGGCCGGTGGCTTTTTCTCTAAATCAAGGATGCCCAAACCTTTTTGTATAAAGTGGTTAATATACTAAACTATATTACGTAAAATTTGCAATGAGTAATTTCTTAAATTATTTCAGAATATTTAAAAATATATAAAAAAACATTAATAATCATATGAACTAATTCAGTATATCTTTTAAAATTATAACTATGCCTTGATTTGCTCACCAAAGTCTCTGCGATGTTCACAACCCATCATTTATGCTTTTCAAGTAAATCTGAGTAATGTAATTGAAACGTTTCATTTCACTTACGTTTTAACAGTAAAACAAACAAAATATTACATTAGATTTGAAATAATAATCTAAACCCTCCCTATAATTCGTCCTCTCTTCTCAGATGAAATGGCTGGCCAAATCAAAAGTTACCATGGGCCAACATTGGCCTGCAGGCCCTAGTTTGCGCATCTCTGCTTTGAAGGCTGGCTGTCATATAAGAGCAGAGTTTTCTAGTTGACAGATCTACGTTTAAACATAAATATGTTCAGCCAAGATAAAACTAGCGTGACGAACTACAGTTGTGGTTTCAGGTTATAAGGTTGCAGCATAAGAGGTATGCACGCAGCGATTAGCAGGAAATGGGGGGTTTTCATTTTAGTGAATTAGATTTATTTTACAGGAATACGCTGCGCGACCACAATTGTCACCCTGGGTTTGTTTTGCCGAGATAAAAATTTGCCGTTAAAGCTGTTTCCCTCATCACAAAAGCTGTTTTTCCAGACCGTTGTGGTACTTTGATCGCTATGCTAGATGTCAAGCATTTTCAGTTTTTATTTCACAAATGCTACATGCATCCTGTGTGGGTTGGATGTTCCTGTGGCTCCTTTTAGTGACATATAACGTCTTATATCTGTGTCTTTAATTTATCATTCTGTGCAGCAATTGATACTAAGATTGATTGCATCGTAGCCTTTTTTTTTGTTGTTGTTGTTAGGTCATGTTTGCTAAAAGGATCAGACAATGGTTTCAAAAAACATGACAGAATAATGTTAGTGGGGTTGTAAATGTCTTCATTTCCATAAATCACACACATGCTTTGAAGGAATCTTGATGTTTGCCAACACTGATAAGAATAGTTGCATAACGGGGCGAGCGGTGTCAGTGTGTGCGAGTCTGACTCCACCTCAAATGCTAATCAGGAAATGTCAGCCTGGCCTTGCAAGGTAAACTTTGTACCAGGAAGCAGTGTTTGAAGTGATGATGTCACCGTGATGTCACTGCTGTATTTTTAGTCGCATATATAAACGAAAGTTGCCAGTGTGTGTGCAAACTTCTGACTGCGAGAGTCACCTCAGCTCAACTGAGGCCTGCAAGTCACATCCTGTCAACTTCTTTTGCATGTGTAAAGGCAAACACACTATTCAGTGACATAAATGCTAGTTGATGAAGCTTTCTTGTTATAAAAAAATAAAAATAATAGACCTAAAGGATATAAAATGCAACGATCCTCTAGATTTTGAAGGATCTCTTAAATTCAAGTGCTTTTTTAAGGCTTTACGCCTGGATTTTGTGAAATTCAAAAGCTTCCCAAATCCACAGGTAGAGGTGTAAATGCAAGTTTGGTATCATTGAATACAATTAAATTTTCATAAAACACTGTCGAAAGTGATTAAAATAATAGTATATGCTGTCTGTGTTATAAATAAACCCCTCCAAAAGAGTTTTTTGTAAACTCGAATTTGAAAGTGTACCTTTTTAGGTTCTGTGTGGTCTAGGTTGCTGTAATTAATTTTGTTGGTTGCTGCACATGTCAATAATCATACGAAAAAAGAAAAATCATAATTACAATCTATGCAAAAGTTATTCTATTCACACTGACGATAGAATGTAACCACTTATGGGGGTATTAGGCCTGTAAGGACCTTTTATAATTTAAAAAATGCAGAGGTAAATAATGTCACAGATTTGGTTTATTATTAATAGTTTTGTTATTCATAATCTACTGATGAATTTTTTTTATATATTACCAATTTATTTAGCCTGTTAAACTTCTAACTTTTTTTTTTTTACTTTTTAACCCATATTGCTGTATAGTTTATATGAAATATTTTAGATTAGAAACCCAATACAAAAATTTAAGTCAGTTTGTTGAATTTAAGTCACATTGCATCTACATGCCACTTAGTTCTCATTAGATTACGAGTAGACTGTTAGGTTATGGTTAGTGCAAGTTGACATGTACTTGCAAAGTTTCTTATAGTCAGTTAAATGTCTGTTTAGCAGCAGTGTCAACAGATATTAAGCAGACAGTCTAATACTCGAATGGACCATCAAAATAAAGTGTTACTGTAAATTTTAATACCATTCATTCATTTTCTTTTCGGCTTAGTCCCTTTATTCATTAGGGATCATCACAGCAAAATGAACTGCCAACTTATCCAGCAAATGTTTTACACAGCAGATACCCTTCCAGCTGCAACCCAGTACTGGGGAACATCCATATACACTCATTCACACTCATAAACTACGGCTAATTTAGTTTATTCAATTCACCTGAACACCCGGAGGAAACCCATTCGAACATGGGGAGAACATGTAAACTCCACACAGAAATGCCAACTGACCCAGCCCGGGCTGGAACAAGTGACCTTCTTGCTGTAAGGGCACAGTGCTAATCCCTGAGCCATCGTGTAGCTATTATTGTTGTTATTAGTGGTGACATAAGCAGTATTTATTTATTTTTGTTACAAAAATATGAAACAACATTATAGTCTAGAAGCCCAGTGCAAAGAAATTAAGATAAAATATTGATATTGTAATTTTTTGGAACAACGGTCACAAGTATGTTTATCTCTCAATTAATATCTGTGAAAATTTTCTATAAAGCTCAAAGTTTTTTTAAAATGTTTTTACCAGTTTTTCTTCTTAGGTTAGCTCTGTCTTGCTATGCCACAGTGCTCCTCTAGGGGGCAGTACATTACTGTAATACATACAGGTCACACCTCTCATGTCTCCATGCTTCATGCCTCATGGCTATTGTCTGGCCTGCTGTTTGCATCGCTCACCATTTCCACTATAGCTTCTGATACAGCTTTTGCACAATAGTACTAATGACTAAAGATTTATGTTTGTAACCACATACAGCCAGAGGCTTGATTTTTGTATATATTTTTCTGCAGAAGTCACTCAGATAGCTAATCTCATACTATGTTCGTGTCCCACTAAAGATGACACCCAGGGGGCAAGAGCAATTGTTCTGAGGGCTTCTGCAATACACCATGTTGTCATTTATCATCTGTCACTGTCATTAATATTCAGTTTTATTGTTAATTATTTATGCTAATAGTATTTTCCACGGGGGCTGTTACTAGGCAACACTGGGTTATGGGATTAGAGGGCTCTCAGTGGATTGTGGCCTCCATCAGTAGATCTCTGTCTTGGGACCACATGTTTCTATTGTCATTAAGCTGTGGCCCCATCTTTTTTTATAGACCCCTTTTCCACCAGCATAAACTGGGCACTAGTTTAATGCTAGTGCTATTGTCAGTTTAGGAACCGATTTGTGATGGGTTGCGGCTGGAAGGGCATCCGCTGTGTTAAACATATGCTGGATAAGTCGGCGGTTCATTCCGCTGTGGCGACCCCTGATTAATAAAGGGACTAAGCCGAAAAGAAAATGAATGAGCTGTACCTGGTCTGATGGTCTGAATAAAGGCCCTTTCACACCAAGCACAATAACTGTAAAATAACAACTAATATATTTGTGTCCACACTGACCAACAAAGCAAGTCAGTTTATTTTTAGTTTACTCTTTTCATTTTTTGCTTTAACTCTTGTAACTAGCTGATGTCCTCAGTGTGCTACTAGCACATATGACCAGTGAATCCCTATTTTAAAAAGTTTTAATCTCATCCATTCCTGTCAACATTGGGATGTAAAAATACAGGATATATAAGCCTGGTTGAAGGCGTTACAATTATGGGGAGGAAATTAGCTTCAAATGATAGAATACATAGCAAACATTAGAAATTGTTGGAAATTAAATAAAAGGTTAGCCTATTCAAATTAATGTTCTATACAGAAATTAAATCAAGTAATAAAATCTTGTTAAATTATTTACTGTATTTAAATATTGATTAAAGTTTCTACAGTTATTTGGTGAAACGTAGCGAATCTCTCGTTGCTCTGCACTGTTCTGTTTGAAAACAGAGGTGGCACTTATTTAAGTATCCAAATAATAAAAGCATTCGATTACTTCGTAACCGTTTATGCTCATTTAAGACAAAATTATTTGTGTTTGTTTTTACTAATCAGTTCAACAAATCTACCTTGTACTTGAAAGATTCCTGAGAGAAAGATTTAGGCATTGAAATTACCATTGAGCACTGGTAGAAGTCTATCAAGGTCATTAATACATGTTCTATTAACTCAAGACGCCAACTAATCCAATATAAAGGAGTACATCGGCTTCATTATTCTAGGGTTAAAGTGGAAATGAAGCACTCAGTCAAGTTTACCTTATTTTGTACATTGGATTCCACTTAAATAAAAATATATTAAACAAACTCGATTAATGTAAGCATTTAACTGAAAACGGCGTGTTTTACTATAAATTTTAGACCTACGGTGCAGCCATCTTGGAATGTCGCTGTGTCTGACGTCACGAGGTTGGTTGAGTTCCCTCCGCTGAAAAGAAACAGTGGAAGTAAAGGAGACTGTAAAGCCTAATTTAACCCAATGCGTGAAGTTGTGGGTGTGGAGCTGCTGCAAGATGCGTGTCTAATATAAAAGTATATATGTTATTCTATTTATTTTCCCCCATTTTAATGACCGATCATTTGATGCGCTTTGATTCACTCTCTGTATTGCGCTGCCTGACTGCCTGTCTGTGATTGTAACGGACTGAAAACAGATACTGGGCAGCCTAATTTAACCCAATGGATGAAGTTGTGGACGAGCATCACAGAGCTGCTGCAAATACAACAAATACAAGCATTTAAGTGTCTTCAGTTGTTCAGTCATCAAATTGAATAAGCTGTCCAATGTGGAATGGTGATGGCAAAAAAAATAATCTTTGTCTATGGAAAAAGACATCAAAACCATTTTTTTAAATCCTGGCTTTCAGAATTTTCTTGCACTTTATATTTAGAGAGACTTGGGCACAATCTTTCTTATAGCATTGCTGGCTTCGAAGTCACCTGTAAACCCTTTTTTAATTATCTGACAAATGCCAAGGATAGCAGTTAACCTGTCATTGTCTGCAAGATTACTATATTGCCTGTGACCACTGGCCAAGAAATATATGTGTAACATTGTTAACCTATAGAACTGCAGGGACTGATGTAAAACTGGTTTTAAAATCTTCGTTTTCTGTTTAAAATCACACCCAAATCCCAAAGTGTCCACTTTGGCTCCTCTTCAAATCAAGTTTATAGAAGCTGATCGTGTCTTTATACAGAGTGTGTCCATCAGTCAGCACCGATACATGAATTGACTGATTCAGGGGTTGCAGGGTGATGGTCGACGCATTACTTTAATGTCGGAAAAAAAAAATTATGCGAATCTGACCGTTTTTATATTAATTTCAATGAGCTTTCAAGCTAAAATAAAGAGAAAGCAGAATTCTCTTGCAATTATATCACGTTTGAGATTGGCTCTTCGATCACTTTCACTTTTCATTAAGAGATTAAACATATGAGGGAAATACAGGGAAATACTTGAAAGAGATGATGGCTGGATAGAACGGTAAAATACAGGACAATCCTAGCAAAAAGGGAGGGTTGACTGATATGATCCAATCAAATGAGCGATTTAGAGATCGTTGACAGTTTTTGAAATGAAAACAACAAACTGTTTTACACAGCATATAATCCTCAGGAATGTTTTGGTTCTACTCGCAAACCACTTTTCTTGGTTTAAATCTAATTATTTGGGTTGGCCCAATTACTAAAAAAATAATTAAAATTTTATTTAAAAAAAGCAAAAACACCAAACTTCCTGCACAAAAATGCTTGAAATACCCCAGTAGCATCTTTATTGTACATAATGCAATTGAAACACAAATTCATACAATTAACACGTTCATTTAAAGAATATGAATAATATTGACTATAATATGGGATATATTTTTAGCATTTTACAGATCTAACTAGTCCTAATACATCAGCAAATACATCAGGTACATCAGATATAAGCAAATTGGCACCACTCAAATTATATAACAAATAATAAATAACAACTTAATAATAAAGTGCAAGTTTGAGGTTTAAAACGCAACATGTTAACTTCACAATACCCAAGTTAACTGTTAATAACTCTCCTCCTGATTAATAGAAATTATTCTGATGACACATCGCGTGCCTTCTAAATTATTACTGAGAAACAAACACAGCCACATTTATACACATGCAACTGAAGTGTAGTGTGTGCAGTGAGCTGACCACCACCTACTTTGAGGTGAAAAACATCTTATTTCCTGCCAAGTGATAAAAATATGATTAAAAGAAGTCACTGAAATATAGCTGGACTACATCTGAGCATCACTGAAAAACTAAGTTGCAAACTATTTATTTATGTTGAATTTAAACAAACAAATTACATTTAATAATGTTCAACACAAATAAATTGTTTACAACCACTTAATGTAAAAATTTGTAGTAAATCCAAGGAATCATCTCTGAATAGTTTTTTTCAGTGCATATATACTGAATTGGGATAACAGTGTTTTTCAGGGACAGGTTTCTCTACATCTTTATTGTCATAGCTGTGGTTTGAACTCTGCTGTTGTTTTTCCATTCAAAATAATATGTTGAACTCTGTCTTTATTATTATCATTATAGATATTGTGTTATCAAACACAAACACACCATCATGTATGGTAGACATTGCATTGCTAATGATGCTATTACAAAAATGGTTGTCAGACATTTTTGTACTTCTTGGTTACGGTAACCCAATTGTTGGCTAGCAATGGTTTTACTTGCAAGTTGCATACATCTTTTCCTAGTTTAGATCTGGTGCTTTGGGTTTACCTAATTCCTAAAAAATGAAAACTTTACATAAAAAAATAATAAATTTCACAAAAATTGTTGCAATATCCCAGTAGCTTCCAACTTTTCTGTACATAATGCATTGCAACCCAAATTAACACACAGTAATTTAAAGAATACAAATAATACTGGTCATTAAATTGTATATAATTAGCATAATACATATCCTAGTAGTCTTTGTTAATACAGTAATGTTAGCAAATTGGCACAACTCAAATTATATTACACATACTAAATAACACATTAAATATAGTGCAGTTTTGAGGTTAGAAACATAACATGTAAGCATCACAATACCAAAGTTAACTGTTAATGAAACTGCTCCTTATTAAAAGAAATGATTATGATGCCTTTCACATTTATGTATGTGCAACCGAAGTGTGTGCTGTGAGCTGACAGGTTCTCACCTCTTCAGAGGTGACAAACATTTTATTTCCTGCCAAGTGATAAAAATAAGATTACAAGAAGACACTGAAATAAAGCTGGACTACATCTGACCTTTATATATATACAACATCAGATTTTTTTTCAGGCACTCTTTACGTAAATCAGATCCGATCGAAGGATCAAACGTTTTTGTAACTTTAAAAAATTACTTTAGAATCAGAAACGCTCCACAACCCTCTCAAAACTGTCCTACGGGCCACTTTTGGGTCACTTGAGAAACATTGATCTAAGAAGTTGCATGAAAATGGCTGACTCTTTATCCTAAAGTGCACCTATTACATAAAAATCACTTTTATAAGGTGTTTAAACACCATTGTGTGGGAACAGTGTGTAAATACCACCCGCTTCTAATAGTAAAACTGTCTAAAAAAAAAAAAAAAAAAAATTTTGAATCACATTTGATAAAAACAGTCTGCAGAAACACTTTTGATTGATATCCTCCTTTTGTCATGTCATCAGAGGGGGAAAGCTCCATCTATTCACAACAATTTAATTTCTCCCTCATAATCATAGGATATAATATCCCATTTCCTCTCAGTGGTATGGGTTTATGTCGAATTAGAAGAACTTCTAACTAAACGAATGCTTTATGTATATAAATACTTATGTATAAAATGTTAATTACTAACCTTTCTATGAATGGGATTTGATTATAGCTGCTGATCAATGATAATGTGAAATAGCCTACTTTAAAGTCTGCTATTATAAAATAAATAAAACGTATATGAACACATACACAGACTTACAGTCTCTAAAATGTTACTAATTACATTTAAGCTTTATTTGGGTTCATATAGGATTTGAAATAAATGAGGTTTTCTGTAAACGTACTAGGCATCGGCCGGTATAAGATTCTGACGCTATGGTAACCTTGGATAAAAATTTCATGGGATCATGGGATCACTGTATTACAATTACTGTTCTAAAATATATTTATATTTATATTAAATGTCTGGGTAAAAAACAAAAACTATTTCCCCTTTGAACACGATATATCTTATTTTGATAAACATTTTTCATATTTTGGAGCCGTAAACATGTCATGCTAAATAATTCAAATGAATTATGATCTTCTGCTGCTGTCATTAGTTTCAAAAACTCAGATTTCTTTACAATTTAAAATGACATCTTTGGATATTTTTTTTGCTGAAGATACTGTTGTTCTAAAAACAAAAAAACAAAAATGTAAATAAAATTTTTTTACACTTACCTTAGGAACGGTATTAAAGAAAATTTTGGCGGTTTTAAAACCGTGACTTTTCAAACATACATTGAAAACAGTTATCGTTCCATGCCTAAAACCAATAGCTTTCAGTTGTGCATCTGAGTCCACGTTTTGGTACCTTTCTGTTGTGCTAGGTACTATTTGGAAAGAGTACCCAAAAAGTGGTACGGTACGGTTTGCTTTTTGGTACCTTTTGACAGTGGAAATGGGCATAAAAGCGTACCGTACCATACTATACAGTATCACTCAGTGGAATCGGGCCATTAATCTAGTTTTTGAATCTGCCATTATGCTGATACATAGGCATTTGTAGCTCCGCCTTTTTTGAGAAGAGCACAATCGCATTTGAATTTAAAGTGACTGTCACCAATATGGCACAATTGGAATTAATGCCTGAAAGGTGCACTTTCATAGATATAAAACATTATTTGTGGGGTACTGAAACTTTGAGCTGAATCTTAACATACACCCTCTAGGAACATCAGAGACTTATTTTGCATCTTGTAAAAAGGGTCATAATAGGTCCCTTTTAATATATCCAGCTCTGCAGTTTTGGAATTGCTATACTTGACTGCAGTCTGTAGAGGACTGTCAGAGGTGATGAAGAACTGTAACAAATGTCGACAGCATGACAAATGTGGTCTCTGTAATTTCGGTTCTAGCCAGGTCTGTGGCTGTGAAAAGCGTAGGAGTTTTCTTGGGCTTCACGCTCGAATGTTTAGCTGCATGTTGCACTCAGATGTCCTTTCCAGTCAGCTGAAAGGCAGAGCATTGTGGGCAGGCACGGCTAAAATGGAACAGATGAAAATGTTGTTTCTAGGCAACCAGACAGACATCGAATCACATCCAGTGTTGAGGGCAGGAGCTGTGCAACCTTAGTCTGTGATGCATGATTTCTATCCATCCTCAGAGAAAACAGACCATTTACATGAGTTTGTTGAAGTTATTTTTGATGTAGTGCATTTTAGGCTTTTTATTAGTTTGTAAAGACAAGCAATTGGTTATAATTGATGACAATAATAGTGATTTGAACAAAAGGTCCAATTTTTGAAGTATTTCTCTTAAGCTCTTCTCAATGTTTATTCTAGACAAATGATTACTCAAATCTTGCCATTTGTTGATATTACTGTTGTACACCAAGAGGCCTATGTGTTGTGTCAAGGGACCCAGATATCTCATGGGAAGCAGTCTTGTTTGACTTAGCCCATTAAGCTGTGATCAGTGTGTTATGACCTGTTTCCATGGAGCAGTATAGTGTGGTATAGATGTCAAAGATACCAAAATGGTGCACTCTGCAGAAAATGGTCACCAGCTTTTGCAACAAGACAAGGAAATGACAACACTAAAAGCCATTTTAAAAACATAATCGAAACAATACTGTAATAATACAATGAAGGGGCACAGCAATGAAATGTGCTCAAACATGGATTTTTAACATCTTGTGACAAACAGCCACTTACTAAGGAGCGAGAACAGGATCTGCTGTATGCCCTTTGTTTGCAAGGTTGTTTACTTCATGGATAAATGTGTGTAAAATGTGAGATGTGCTGAATCCTCTCTCTATTTCCACATGTTTGCAACACATCTACATTGGAAATAACAAAAATTAAGAGTTCAAGAGGGAGAGACAATATGTGAACGACTTAATTCTTTCATTCATTGATTTTCTTTTCGGCTTGGTCACTTTATTAATCAGGGGTCGCCTAAGAAAATAAACCGCCAACTTATCAAGCAAATGTTTCACACAGCGGATGCATTTCCAGCCGCAACACAACACTGGGAATATACACTCATTCACACAAATACTGTATGAGGAGCGCTATCCTGCTGAAGAGTCCTGCTGAAGAGTTCTCCTGTGGTTTGTAATGTAATGAGCAGCACAAATGTCTTGATGCATCAGGCTGTTGATGTTATCGTCCACTCTGCAGATCTCTCGCACACCACCATACTGAATGTAACCCCAAACCATGGTTTTTCCTTTATCAAACTTGACTGATTTCTGAGTTAATCTTGGGTCTATGCGGATTCCTATAGGTCTTCTGCAGTATATTTGGTGCAGTTCAACAGATATTTCATCAGAAAAATGTACCTACTTTTCCATTTAATCAACTAGAAGTCAAGTTAATATTTGTCACCCTACAACCTGTGGCACTGTTTGCGGTTACATATTTAAGGCATGATATTGTAGTTTAAACATAAAGCAGTCATGATAAACTAAATATCATTTGAGAGCTTAATATTTCTGGTGAAGACTTTTGATAGATGTTACTGAGTAACTGTTACTCATTAATTTGCATCAAGGATACTAATCAGATTTGTAAAGCATTACTTTGCTACAGCAAACTTGAGGTCTGCATCCGAATAAATCGCGGGAGCGGTCGGTAATGGGTTTACTTTGGGATGGGAGCGGGCTGTCTAGCAATATCGCTAATATTGCTATGCGAATGAGAGAGAGAGAGAGAGAGAGAGAGAGAGAGAGAGAGAGAGAGAGAAAGAGCTTTCCCAGATAGCAAAATACACTCGGGCCAGTTCCGGCTAGATTCTCGCCTGCTTGAGACTTACCACTCAGCCCGGCTCCGGCTGCCGGACTCCGGATGCCTGTGGACTCACTGCCCGATTCCGGCCCGAATCAATCGGGCCAGATGCGACGGCCGTAAGCGAGCCGAGAGTAATGTGCGCTGCGGCCCGGAGCTGGCGCAACTCAGTATTTATATACCTTTATATAAAACCTTTTAGTATTACATTGGTACTTGATACATGGTATTACAAGCCTTTGAGTTGATATAACAGCAAACGCCTGTGTGTCTGCTTGGTACTTGTGTGTGTGTTAGTGCGCGCGCGCGCGTATGAGAGAGAGAGATTGGTCTGTGTGTGTGTGCTTGGTGCTGTGTGTGTGTGCTTGGTGCTGTGTGTGTGTGTGTTTATACAGACAGCTTGGCTGTTTGGACTGTATAGCTGGGGGATTTTCGGTTTTGATCTCCCCCGCTCTTTAGCGGGATCGGGCGCGGCGGCCAGAAAACGGGGCGGGTCGGGCAGCGGGACAATAAATTCTTAATATTAGCGGGAGCGGTCGGGTTCGGGCTAAAACCTGGCGGGTGCGGGCGAGAGCTGGATTCAAAATTTGGTCCCGCGCAGATCTCTACAGCAAACCACCTGTATTTTTATCATATTTTTTTTATATTTGGCTTAACCAATTAACCTATAGCGCATGTCTTTGGACTGTGGGGGAAATTGGAGCACCGGGAGGAAACCCATGCAAACATGAAAACATGCAAACTCCACACAGAAATACCAACTGACCCAGCTGAGTCTCCAGCCAGCGATGTCTTTGCTGTGAGGCGATTGTGTTACCCACTGCGCCACCATGTAATATAAATATTATATTATATATAAATATTTTTCTATTCAGATATTTAAAATTTATATATATTTATATTTCATTTTAAAAAGTAGAACATGTCTGTTTGCCACATTCATTTTAAGCTAAAAAACAATCAGATTTATGGCCATTCGATCAGTGGCTCTTCTCCAAAACACGCAATTTGCCAACTGGTGAGTCAGCTTTCAGTACTTCATCAGTAATCTTTGTTTCCAAGTAGGGTTTCACAAGCACAAATGCAAACTTATTTTTCGACATGCAAAAGTGTCGCAATACTTTATCACATACCCAGAGTCTCCCATGTCTGTTGCACAGGTCTTTGTATATCATATGTGTAGCATATGTGTAAACACATTTGCTTTTTAGCTACAGGTTTACAGCTTAGCTTTTTAGTGTCTCTGCCTTTGGATGACTTTAATAATATTTCAATGTTTTGCCGTCCCATGAGTACGAAAGGAAAAAATATATATGAGCAATGTCACACTCATAGCAGTGTGATATGGCTGTTTTATCGGCACCAGTGGGAGCCATGCGATGGCACGAGGCCACAGGCAGAGTACCTTAGTGTCCTACCAGTGATGATATGCAGCCATATTACACTGCTACTAGCATGATATTACGTTTATACAACAGTTCGACAGCACAATCGTGTATATAAAAAACAAAAATCAAACATGGAGAGTCTAAAAATCCACTTGCCATTCACTCACAACTGCAACTAACATCAAAACAGCAGAAGCCGTTACTAATTCACACACGTCACTTTAGCGCTACTATTCAAATAATTCTCTAGCGTAATTTCTAAAGTGATGACAAAACGGGATTTTGCTAACATTTTAAAATAAGGCTGAACGGCACGAAATGCCATCAGTCTACAGAGATTTCCCAGTATTTCTCAGTTACAATCAGGATATCCCATCAATTAACCCAGAAAAGGGCAAAACAATGCAAACACTACCAGACTATGGTATATATACAGCACTACAGCCTACAAACGAGAGAGATCGACTTAGAAAGTCATTACCTGTTTTATAATGATTTGATCAGCTGTAGTTTGAAATGTGAAAAGAAAATGCTGAGTTTTTATTCTCTAAGGCAGTGGTTCTCAAACTGTGGTACGTGTACCACTAGTGGTACGCGGAGGAATGAAATATGTCATGTACATGCTACATACATTTCAAAATTTATCAAAAAATATGTATATAATATGCCATATATGACATATAGCCTATATTTCTGAGGTAATCTGCCACGTTTTTTAACTGTGCAAAGCTGTAGCTGCTTTACTGGGCCTACTACACTACTGTATTTCAATACTGCTCATTTTGGTGGTACTTGGAGAGACAATTTTTTTCTGAGGTGGTACTTGATGAAAAAAGTTTGAGAACCACTGCTCTAAGGGCTTATTATGCCGTCTCTGTTGCTATCTTGTGAATGGACAATGTTAACTGTGTTTGCTCTGCTCAGTATGACAGGCTGATGGCTGCCGATGCGCTGTATCTCCTAAATTATAAATATTTAAAATAGACTCTATCCTTATAAATAAACTGCTTATTTGCAATCTAAACAACTACATTCACACCTTAAAAAAGCTTCAAAAGTACATGGTTGTCCAACAGCTACAGTATTTGTCAAACTGTAGTAAGTTTATTGATCTGCCGTCACTCTATGTGGACAGAGTAATACAGAAGGGCGAGGAGGCTGTACGAGTGCTGGTATTGCAGAATATCGCATGGCTGTCAGCCAATCAAATTCGAGAACAAGACAGAACTGTTGTGTATTTATTTGTTTTATTTTATTTTATAACCTGGTTAATGTATTATTATTTTTACCTGGGGTTAATGTATAAACAATGAAGTCAATTCCAATGGTCATACCAACAATACTAGCGGATTATTCAATGTCCACTCCTGAAACAATGCAGGGAACTCCGGCTTCTGCTTCCGTAAACACAAACAGCCGTGACGGCACAAAACAGAAACACGACTCCCCCGTCGGATGAATGAAGTGGTCCAGGTGTTTCTCTTTCCACTCTGTTTGAATGGTGATCAATAACACAGATGCTCATTTGTGTGTCCTCTTCCTCAGGAGAGCTGCAGGAAGTGCCATGTGGTGTGGAAGGAGCACGCAGGAAAGACCTGTGAGCAGGTGCTGGAGAGGGACGAGATCCGCCTGCGGGTGGCCTTGTAAGTGCTCGACTCGAAACTCTTAGCGTTAGAGCCAGCTTGTTAATAATGCATCCGTGCACTATTGAGGGTACTCGGTAGTTTAGCAAACCACGTGGGAGATCATTAGCAACCCTAATGCTGAGTCAGTGATTTCCCCAGGCCCTTCTCAAAGCGCACTAAAACATTGGGCTGTGTTTGAATTATCCCCTGGAGTGTTTTGTTTGCAAATACACATCATGCCAAGCACAGCAGCCGGTCATGAGGAAGTGTCTGTTTTAAAGCAGCCTATCACTGTTGTTCAGCCTCTGCACTGGACAGGAAGTGATCGCCTGCTTTCCTTCCTGTCATTGCATGGGGTTTACACGTAGATCAAAAAGCCTTTGTTTCCTGTTTACCCAGAACTTTTTTCTTTTACCTACATTTACAGTGACAGGAAACCGACGCTAACTGAGAGATTGAATAAAATGCACTGTCACAAAGGCTGACTGTGTGGTCACATTGATAGGATACAGAGCAGTATTGTGCTTTCTATACGTTAGCTTGACCAAAATAACAGAGGCCAAATGAACAAGTTGGCTCAGTTTCAAAAGCTAGTGAACTGAAGTATGCTGGGATTAATGCCATTAAAAACGTAAATAGTAGCAGATATTAAATTGTGCTCCTTATGTTTCATTTGTTAATGTTATTTAGATGATAATATTAATGTTTTTGTTATTAAGTATTAACCCACATTCTAACGCTATGATAACCTCGGATAAAAAAAACACGGTTTCACTGTATTGTAATTACTGCTCAAAAATTTATAATTTTTTTCTTTTCTCCCCCATTGAACACAATATATTTAATTTAAGGAAACATTTCAGTCAGGCTAAATCATTCAAATAAATCATTGAAATCTGCTGTCTTCACATTAAAAAAAAAAACATAAAAAAAACATTACATATAATATAGAAATAGTATAACAAAGTTTTTACACTTTTAAAATCTTGACTGAGACAATACGTTAGGTAGACCAAAATAATAGAGGCCAAATTAACAAGTCGGCTCCGTTTCAAAAGCTAGTGAACTGAAGCACTCTGGGATTAAAATCATTAAATGGAAATAGCAGAAGATATCAAATAGTGCTTCATATGTGTCATTTGTTAATGTTGTTTAAATGGGCTGAACAAAATATGAATGTGTTATTAAATATTAACCAACAATCTTATTGTATGATAATCTTGGATAAAAAATATCAGTTTTACGGTTTGACGGTATTCGGATTACTGCTCAAAAATATGTTTGTTTTTTTAATGTCTCAGTAAAAGAACTGAAACAACATCGAACACAATTTATTTTATTTTAGGCAACATTTATAATATTTTGGATTAGTAAATGTGTCAGGCTAAATAATTAAAGTAAATAGTTTACTTCTGCTGTCTTTATTAGTTTCAAAAACACAGATTTCATTACAACAATTAAAAACACATAAATAACCCTTTCATATATGATAGGAATGGTTTAACAGAAAATGTTGGCGTTTTTAAAATTTTGATTGAAACAATATGTTGGGTTGACCAACATAATGGAGGCCAAATGAACAAGTTGGCTCCGTTTCAAAAGCTGGTGAACTGAAGCCTGCTGGGATTAAAGCCATTAAACTGAAATAGCAGCAGATATCAACATATATGTGTCATTAGTTAATGTTGTTTAATTTAGCTGAACCAATATGAACGTGTTGTTATTAAACATTAACCAACATTAATGCTATTATTACAATACAAATATACTATTATTGCTTAATATATTGAATAATATGAACTAATTTGAATAATTAAACAAGTTTTATTAATTGTTTTCAACCATATTTAAAATGTTCTGGTGTTGCTTTAAAATTCTTTTATCAAATTGATTTGGAAGATTTTTAAGTGGAATTATTATTATTAGTATTATTATTATTAATTATTATAATAATTTTTTACATTAATTAAATTTTAAATCCTGTAAAAATCCATTCCAGTATTAAAGTTGAAGTCTGTCTTTTTTAGTTCAGTCTGTCGATAGCTAATACAGGAAGTATTAGTCCACACTCTTACGATTATTCTTTTTTTGGCGTTTTATTTTATATTTATCAGGGAACAGACACAAACGTTTAGACTCAAAGCCTGTTCTTCAGACATACTGAAGCCTCATTCACAACAACTGCTGCAAATGCTCTCTAGATAGGCAGCTCACCAGCATGTAAACTGATCTCAGATTGGGTTTGTTTCCTGACCAGTGAGGAGAAGATGACGGCTGCCCGTGTCAGGAAGTGCCACAAGTGTGCCACAGGTCTGGTGAAGTCGGAGGGCTGCAACCGAATGTGGTGCCGCTGCGGCGCCTACATGTGCTACCTCTGCCGAGAGCCAATCAACGGCTACAACCACTTTTGCCAGCACGCCCGCTCGCCCGGTGCCCCCTGCAGACACTGCAAGAAGTGCTCGCTGTGGACGGACCCTACGGTAAAACATCACACACTACACTGTTTTTGTGTTAATTAGTGGAGATTATCCTTATAAAAATAGCAAATACCTTCACTTTCTGTACATCTACTAAGTTTACAACAGGTTTACGTCTAGGTTTAAGTCTAGGGCTGGGTATAGTTTTAGATATTGAAACGTCCCATTTTGATATTGATTCACACGCTTTCTATTCTTGATTCTATGAACTTAAATAAATACAAATGATATTTATATTTCTAAAACTGATCAGCAAATATCAGCTTCCAAATGGTGATTAAAAAAAACAAAAAGATTCCTTTTTCTTTTTTTTTCTTCGATACCTTCTGGTAACCCTACAACTCATTTATTTTGGCACTTCAAGCGAGACACTAGCTCCTAGATGTTGGCCTTGAGAGCAGTGTTTTCCTTATCAGTGTTAGACAGCTTCAATTGAACAACATTTACTTGATTTTCGATCTGAGTCATTCGGTCATTGTGATCTGAAAGGCTCGCTTTCATCGCGCCAATCGTTGCTGCTTGTTATCAAGGTCGCTCTGAACGAATCAGTTAAAGATCAGATTTGTCCCTATTTAGAAGTGTAATGATGTCATAATAATAAGAAGAATTATATTTCCTTACATCTATATAGTGCTTTTCTGGACACTCAAAGTACTTTACACATTGGGGGAAACTCCTCATCCACCACCAGCGTGCAGCATCCACCTGGATAATGCGACGGCAGCCATACTGTGCCAGACTGAACACCACACACCAGCTTATTGGTGGAGAGGAGACAGAGAGATGAAGCTAATTATGATATGGGTTATGGTTAGAAGGCCAGGATGCCAGGGTTAAACTCCTACTCTTTTTGAAGGACATCATGGAATTTTTAACGATCTCTGTTTAACTTCTCATCCTTACTGAGCAGTATATAATCCCCTTCACTATACTGGGGCGTAAGGACCCACACAGACCCTAGGTAGCCTCACTAACACCACTTTCGGCTGCAACCTAGCTTTCTCATGTGGTCTCCCATCCAGGTACTGCCCGGGCGCAGCCCTGCTTAGCTTCAGTGGGCAACCATGTGAGAGTTGCAAAGAGCTAGCTGCCGGTCATGTCCTTTCTGAATTTTTCAAGATCCTTGACTAGAGACTTGATTGTGAGCGGCAAAAATGCGGGTTTGTTATCCACCATTTTGCTGCTTTGCTGGCTGGAATAAGCATGTTGAACTTGAGTCTGCTGTTTGCCACCTGTCCTTGTGGATTTGTTTTTTTTTTCCCTCTCCGCTGTCGCCACTGGCTTGCATGGTTTAGGATCTGTAAAGCTACGCATCAATGAATTTGCTCTTCAGTGTTTGGACTCAGTAATGTCTTCAAACCACACTGAACTGAGCTAAACTTAACTGAACTTAAAGACAAGAAACTGAACTACCCTGATCCAGTTACTATGACCATTTATGTGAAGCTGCTTTGACACAATCTACACTGTAAAAGCGCTATAAAAATAAAGCTGAATTGAATTGAATTGAATTGAATTTGCTCATTTTAAGTGGATCGATCGAAAATATGTACTCTGAATAAAAAAGAATGATATATTATACATTAATGTACAAGTAGGTAAAACTCGCTAATTCAGGAGCCGGAACCGGCGGATGTGCAACAACTTTAATCATAAGATAAACACAAAACAAAAGCAAAATTTAAAGCCGTTTACAATACAGAATATGACATACATTATCAATGAAAAAAAACAAGAATTAAAAAATAATAATAATCAAGAACATGAAATAAATTGAGGGTAAGACATTTAAGAATCAATCACAGTATGTAGATTAAAGTCATTACACAATGAATAGTTCTGTTTGCTCTTATTTTCAAATAATGAAATTAAATTTAAATGATGACTAAATATTTGCTAATAAAACAGGAAAGTATGGTTTGATATTAGTAAATTTGCATTTATGGAAAGGGAATTTACAAAGAAAACAAATAAAATGTATAACAAAACAAACAATTGTAGAGGCAGATTCATAATAACCAAAAATAATTTCTTTAAAAGTTACAGAAGCATCTTGTTGTATGCGTCGTTGCTTCTTGTAGTTTACATGTCTAAAATTTTTTGAGAGGTGAGCATTAACGTCTGCATCAGCCACGGCGAGAGCTATGTAAGCATATGTGTTCGCTTGAGTATAAATCAGCCTTTAATGCTAAACAGAAATACTCTGGGACACAAGGTGCTGCTGCACATTTGACCTTTTGACACATGTTTGTTGCAAAGAAGTAGTCACCCTCACACTTTTTTTTTTGTGTATTTATTGCATTCATTTTTCCACTTGTGTTTAACTTCCTCCACTACGGCACACAAACACCTGCTCAAAAGTTTGTCAGAAGAAGTTACAAATTATAAAAAGAAAATTAGTTGGAATTTAACTCACGAACAAATCCTAAATGAGCTGCATTTTCTGCCTACTCAACTAGAACGTTATGAGTGCAAATCATGTTTTACTCTGTATTGGTCAACCAGTTTTTAATACGACACATCAAACCAAAAAAATGAGCCTGCGACATAATACAAATAATAAAAAATCATGTTTTTATGCATGCTGTTTTGCATGTCTGTGTGCATGCTCACTTTAGCACCTTTTGTTTAGTCATAAGGTGTTAAACGTGGGCGATCATCACCCCAGTGTGCACAAACCTTAATGCAACATGAGGTTCCTCCTTCTCTTTATTTTTGCTGCTCATGTTGTGGTGTGATTGGAGCTGTTAGTGATTTATTCTAATTACATTATTTAAAAAAATCCAAAATGCCCATATTATGCAATTTTAATGGATCCTTATAAATGTTCTCACTATATATTACAACATTACCTCTGCTGTCAGTATTTGAAACTTGTAAAAGTGAGGTTTCACAGTATCAATTCAGGTTTGAGTCATCATCCTGTCCAAGTGCATGCACTATGGTTTCACTTTCGCTGCTTTGAAAACTTCATCACAAACCAAACTCAATCTCGGATACAAGAGATAGTGTTAAATGGTTTATATAAACATGTAAAGCTTGAAGTTCGTCACTTCTGCTTAAATCAATCAACGTTTTTTTCTTTGTTTTCTTTTCATCAATTCTTGACCAATCAAATGCTCTCTAGTGTCTGACATGCGCTTAAGCTCAACCACTCTCATTGCCAGAGTGATGATCAAACAAAGCACTATTAGCTGTTTTTTAAAGGGGAGGAGCTACACCGTCCACCCTCTCTTTATGTTTCAGTTAAGATTACTTCAAATATTGAGTAAAAATGCACATTTCAAAGCACTTCAGTGGAGCTTTAATAAAATGTTCTCAGATAAAGGGTTGACGCCATCTAATAAATTGCAACCAGATTTATCTGCAGATTGAATTTGCTATGATTGTGGGGTTTTTATGAATCTTAAATAATGTGATTTATAAATATAATAATGTGATAAATTGTAAGTAGCAGTCAGCCGCCCTGTTAAATACTGTCATCAGCTTCACCCAACCTCTCTTAATCAACACAAAGCGAAGTCAAGGTCAAAATGAAGGCCATAGTCTGGTGTTATGCAAATTTGCCACAAATCTTTATAGATTGTGCAGAAACTGATGATGATTTCAGGTAGTCTGTATCTGGATCAGAATCACAGTCACAGAATCGCTTTTTCTTTCTTTTGAGAGGCTAAAATGTGTCTGTGGTACTCTTTGTGCCGTGAAACTTTCCAGACCTTTTACTTTACTAGTTACACATTGTTCAACATTAAAAGCAATATCTGAAAAAGCATAATATCCACTTTTAGCCCTTTATCAGGTAAAGATATATATATATATCTTTATCTTTATATATATATATATATATATATATATATATATATATATATATATATATATATATATATATATATATATATATATATATGATGAAATTGTTCTGTTGACTATTATAATATGACACTTTCATTGACATTGAATTATATAAATAACGGCCATACTTTTTTCCAGTAACGAGTAATAAAATTAATGGCTGTTAGTGGAGACCACTAACGCTGTTACCTTTACTGACGATTTAATGCGTGTTGCTATAATTGAGAACACTGAAGTGGTTTTCATGCGAGCAGCGTCTCTCTCAGCCATAGGACCTCTCTTTCTCTGGGGTGTATGTGTGTGTGTTCGGGGTTGGGGCGGGACACCAGTAATGATCATTGGTGTGTGTCTGTAAATGTGATGTAACTGAGAACGTGATGATGATTGGATGGATAGAGTAGATTTCCATCATTTACCAATCAGAGGCTGATTAGTGTGGGTTCACACACATGCACAGTCAGTCGCACACGCCAATGACCAGGAGTCAGAACGATGGCAAATAAAACAAGTAGCAGCACTACTTTTCCCTTGTTGAGGTTAAAGGCAAGACTGTTTATGTATCGTGCAACTTATGCCCAGGAAATAAAAGAGTCTCTGAGTCGGTGATGTAATTCTAATCTAATGAAGAACCTCACCTCGTCACATGCTGCCATAAAATTAGAGGCTACACATGTGATAATGTGAGCTCTGCTACCAAAAGAGGACACGAAGCCACAACGTCAAAGCAAATAAAACAAAAAACAAAAAGATTCTCCACTGCAAACACTTATTACTCAGACAGAATTTAACTAAATAGTATCTAGATATATAGTTAAGGACATGCTGCAGTTGTCTCTTACACTGTCCCACAACACCATTCAAATAGTGTAGATCATTGTACAATGTTTTATATTTATTTTATAGTCATTTGACGAATAGTTTTTTAAAAGTAATGCAATAGTTACTTTCCCTGGTCATTAGTTACTTGTATAATTAATTAACTATGTAGTATGAGATACTAACTCAGTTACTATTTGTGAGAAGTAACTAGTAGTTAATTACTCTTTAAGAGGAACAGGCCCAACACTAACTATAAAGGCTTGGTTGTATTTCAGGTTACTTTAACTTTTAGAAATAAAAGGAAACTTTTGGGAAAAAATGAAAGTCACTGCATCAGATTGACAGAATGTTACGTGATGAATTGATAGTTTGTTCTTTATAAGAGTCCTGCAGTCTCAGGATAAACAGCAGGTAATGTATGTGTAATGGCTTTGTGTCAGTTTTGTATACAGAACGTATGAGAGGTACTTCAGAGAAGTGTGCTTGCTGTCGTGCATGTTGATGGATAAGCAGTTCTCGGAGGTTTACAGCATAAATACTGCTGATACCACAGTCAACCGTCATGCATTATATAGATGAGTAAAGTGCTCATTCATTATTTACAACTCACAGGACGTTTTATTTTATTAGGATTCTTTTTTTGATTATTATTCAATCATCACCAGTAAAAAATAAACCAAGCAATACCTCAATCAATCATCATTTATTGCATACACGGATGCGAGAACAGATCATGTTTGTGTTTTTTGTACAATTATTGAATACAATGTTTATGGTAAACTGTAGATGGAAATAACCAACAATACAACCATGAAGAAAGAGCGTGCAGTTTATCAGATGTGTGTGGAGGTTTTGTTGTAGCAATGGCAGATTTTTGGTGCTGTTTTGTTTTGGAAGTATAAGGTTGAATTTAAATGAGTGAAAATAAGATAAAGTTATTCATCTTTTATCTTTTTATAAATTCAAAGTGAAGCTTAAAACTTTCTGTTGTGAACAGCAGTTTAGTTTCCCCATGTCAAGCTAAATTATGAACTTTACTGGACCTTTTTTGGATGATTTTTTCTTTGTGTATGGATCTCTAGAATGTGTCCATTGGGTGCAATAACAGTAGTTGTGTTATTTGCCATTTATAATGCAGTAGCACTAAATGAAACAAACACAAATCTCTAAAATTAATCTGTCGATTTTGTTCGGATGATATAGCCTAACTAGCTGTTTGAAATAACACAGGAGTACAAGTCAATCTCTGAAAAGTATGTTTGAACCAGTTCTGTGAAGCGAACTGTCAGAGCTCATCTGTTTGTTGACATGTATCTGACTTCTTATCATTATAATCAAGCGAGAGTTAAACTTAAATGAGTTCTTTTAAGTGTTTTACTGCCCCACCAAGAAACAAATTTTGGATTACATTTCTTAACTCTTAATGTTGCTAGTTAACACACTCAATGCTGCTTTTTTTTTTTAACACATCCCATCATTTCTAAAATATCAATCTCTGCCAAATGATTGAAATGTCAGTTTACGGTAAAAGTAATCTGAAAATATGAAGTGTAATAAATAATCAAAATAAAACATTTCTGATTACTAAATCATCTTGATTTTTAAAGTATGCCATAAAATATTTCAGATTCATATTTAACATGTTTTCTTGTTTGTTGTTTGTTGTCAATAGCGTCAAGTGTAGTAGTGCAACAGAATTATGTTTGTTAGATTTTCTTGTAAACCAGCAATGCTGTGTGTGTAAACCATTATTTAAAAGGGGCATTCTTTAAATGACTTTATCAGTTATTATTTAAAACAGTCAAAACATGGTCAACCACTTGTTAGAGACGGCAGTTAAATTATACTCAAAAATAAACTAAAATAATCAATTGCTGTTGGTACAATCAATTCCAAAATTTGACAAATTTTCAACTCAACTCCCTGCCCTATTCGCTTATTTGCAACTGCTTGAGTTGAATGTTTAGACTGTTATTTGAACATTTTGCATCCAGTTATTTCCCATTTTTGAAGTATCCTTGTGTGATAGTGGGATTATAATATCTAGAACCAATAACATAGTGAATTTTTTGACATTCAACAATATTAAATTTATAATACAGCCATACACCATAATCATATAAAAATGATAAGAGAGAAATCAGACCAGATAAAACTTACACCGCGTTTCCAATCAGCGGTATAGTTCACAACAGTTCAGGATGATTCATTACGGGTCATCCTGCTCAGGTTTGCATTTCCACTGTTAAAAGTGTACACTAAAAAGTTCAAATGGATGTCATTCTCGCTTGAGGAAGAAACCAATATGGGTTATTCACGTCATATCTTTTGCAATCTAAAGTTCTTTACTTCAAATGTACACTTGTGCAAATAGATAGAGAAAGCACCATCCCTCACACTTTCCACGTTTGGATGCAACGTGAATTGCCCCAAATGGAGAACATACAGCAAATTTAGGATTAAATTATCATCAAGTTGAATTTGGTAACTGAAGTCAAATCTGAAGGAGACTGATCAGCTAGATTTGTGCTTAAAGGTTCATTCACCCAAACATGTGTATTAACGCAAACAGAAAAGTGTTATTAGTGTTTAATATGATTACAGTTGAACTACTGAAGTCACATGGAGTGTTTTAACAATGTTTTTAGTTCCTTTTCTGGACTTTGAAATTCTCTAGACCATTGCTGTCTATCGAAGATGATAGAGCTCTTTGATGTAATCGAAAATATATTCATTTACATTTTGAAAAGGACCAAAGATCTTATGAGATTGGAATGACATGAAGGTTTACAATTTTTTATTTTATTTAATGTGTTATTTTAATTAGTTAGTTATTATCATGTGCATTCATGGTCACCATAAATAGCACAAACCTTCCTCTCACAGTCTTCAGTTGTTGTCCTGTGGGAACTATAAATCTGTGCTTGGCACAACATGAGGATGAGTAAATGATGACGGAATCGTCATCTTCTGGGGAAACTATCCCTAAGCAGTGAGAAATGCTCTTCCGGTTGATCCAGGAGTTCCACTAATTATCCGATTAAGGCATTTGAATGCTGTTTTTTGTGTGGAGAGCGCAGTCAGGGTGCCGTCCTGCTGGCAGCCCGGGGGCCGCAATTACCCCAGCATTCAGAGCCGTGCCTAATCACCTGGCACCAAACACACCAGGCTGACTGCTGAACTTGAGCTGTTTTGTGTTTGAGCGATGAAGTTCATCTGATGTCCCGCTTCTGCCCCGGCTCTGATATGGACATTGGCATCAGATCGTTTCTGGCAAGGTTTGCTGGTCTTTTTCACATGGTTGAACAGTAACCGGAGAGTATAATTGCTGTGCCTTTTTGAAAGGCTTTTTTGTTTGCTCTGCTTTTCTATTTCTTCTAACAATCTCTGTTTCGGTGTCTTTTTCAATCCACAGCAAGACGATGAGCGAATCATTCAGGAGATTCAAAAAGAAGGTGAAGCGGAGTTAAATAAGAAGACCACTCAGCCGAATCAGCCAGGTCAGTCTTCTGGATGACACTAAACCAATGCTCTCGAACTCAATTGCTGAAGGGCCACAGCTCTGCAGAGTTTAGCTCCAACCACCTCCAATAGGCTATTTGCACAACTAGTGTTTTCAGCCAACAATAAACTTCTGGTGAAAGGTTAATGTGACTGTTTTCAATTTCATATGGTTTTATTTGCAGCATCGATGTTGTAATGTAATTAAAGTACAATCAGTTATATATATATATATATATATATATATATATATATATATATATATATATATATATATATATATATTTATTATTATTATTATTATTATTATTATTATTATTATTAATATATATATATTTGGTTGTTTAAGTAAAACGAGATGAAAGACTGTGTAAACACAAGCACCATCAGTAGCAACAGGTTAGCACAGAAACTCTTTTGAGAATACTGAGGTAAAACAAATTTCCATTCTTTAAAGACATGACATGAAAAAAATGGAATTCAGTTCAGTGCTTCTTATTGTATATTAGGCAGTTAAGATCATTGATTTTAAAGAAATCAGATCTTAAATGTGGTGATTTTGTAATGGCACGACTTGAAGCGTTTGGGCTGGCTGACTGAATGAAAAGTCTGTGTGCTTATACCCACATTCACACACTGTAAAACCTACCAGTCAAAATCACTAAATTAAATAAGTTGGTTTGTCCTTTTGATAATTTTTAAAAAAAAGTTACTTTGACTTAATGAGAGAGTTATGGTAACTCATAAACTGATTATATTAAGCAGAACTCCAACCTAATGAGTTATGAATGCATTAATTTATTTATTTTTTTTATTGTGGGAACTTAATAAACTGGTATAAGATTCTGACGGTATGATGACCTTGGATAAAAATATCATGGTATAACGATATTGTAATTACCACTCAAAATATATTCTTTTTAAATGTCTGGCTAAAAAACAAAAACTTTTTTCCTCTTTAAACTCAATATATCTTATTTTGAGAAACATTTAAAATATTGTGGAACATTAAACATGTCAGGCTAAATTAATTATTGACTTCTGCTGTCTTCATTTGTTTTTACAATTTAAAACGACATCTTTGGATATGTTTTTTTGCTGGAGATATGGTTGTCCTAAAAATTGTTTTTAAAAAAAAAATTAAAAAAATCGTACACATACCTTAGGAACGGTATTGCAGAAAATTTTGACAATTTTAAAACCTTGACTTTTCCAAATTGCAGTATACCTTGAAAACGGTTATCGTCCCATGTCTAATCTTAACTCTAATGCTAGAAGCAATACCAAAGCCATTTGAGTAGCTATATAGTTCTTTGGACTTAAATTGCTCTGTTAACTAAACTTGATTTGCTAACTGAATTAAAAATGTTTACGTTACTAATTCTCTAAGATTTTGATGATATTAACACAACTAATATACGTGTATTTAGCTCAATATATATATATATATATATATATATATATATATATATATATATATATATATTAGTTGTACTAATATCATAGTTTACAGTACTCAAACCATTTTGTTTCAAAACTTAAATGGATTGCCGCAATCAGTTTCCTCAAACAGTTTGAGTTAAGTTATTGGGTTTTACAGTGCATCTGCTTAATAGTCTCTGGTATTCCTTAATTAGTTAGATTAACTGTGTTTGATTAGGATTGGAGCAAAACTGTGCAGAGCCTCTTGCCCTCCAGGAATCAAGTTTGAGACCTATGATTTAAACTAGAGGTCCTTAACCCTGTTTCTGGAAATCTACCTTCTTGCAGATTTAGCTTCAACCGTTGTCAAACACAACTATATCAAATGAGGGTGCTTACGCTGTGGCTATGACTGTAAAACAATGTTTTAATGCATTGCAAATGGCGAAGGCGCTTCGCAAGTCACTTAAGGAGGAGTCGTGAATTAATTTAGCTAAACTGCGACATAATCATCTTCAGGAAATATTAACAAAGATCCATCGGCTAATGTTTTCCCTCCCCTCTCTCTCTCTCTCTGTTTAAAATTGTTGGTAAAGCGCTGTCAACAAATATTTGTCCTCCATATCCTATAAGATAGGAGAGTGCATCAGACTACGCCTTTTTGGACTAATCCAGTTACCGCAGTACTTTTTGAGACCTCTTTGAAAAGATGGTCTTGGTACGCTTTTTTGGTCCTCTTTTGGTGCGCACTCTGGCGATTGCAACATTCTCACCTGCCCAAACGAACCGCACCAAGAGGGAAAACAAACTCTAGTGCGATTCAACTGAAGTAAATAAGGCAGGTGTAAAGACCCTATGTAGGACGTAGAGTACTTAAATAAAGATGAGTGTCTTTAGCTAAACTCAGCTAAACTCTGCAGGAAGGTAGAGCTGCTTTAAACCGACTCATAGACTGGAGTCAGTTTTAACGATGTTTTGCAATCTGTCCTCCAGAAACCACAGGGAAGAGAGTGGGCCCTCCGCCTGAGCCCATCCCAGCCAAGCGTCCTCGGGTGACGCTGCCAGCCCCAAACGCAGCTCCTCAGGCTGTCCGTGCACCGCTGCTCATCCCGCAGGTCATGCTGCCCGGCCCGCAGCGCCTCTTCCTTCAGCCCATTCCAGCCCCATACGTGCCCCCGCTGCCCAACCTCCCCCCGGTGAACTACCAACCTCGAAATCTAAACTTTGACTTCAATATGCCTATGCACTATGGACCACCGCATCGCTTCTTCAGACCTCTTTGAGGACCACCACGGTACAAAGAGACACTTTTGAACTCTTAAATAAAAAAATCCAGGCTTCTGTGTCTTAACTGTTAGCCCTTACTGTTTTTTGTTGTTTTTTTCTACGTATTTTGTAACAGGAACCAAACTGATTTTCGGGAGAGTTTTAAGGACACCTGTTGGATTTACTTCTATGTTGAAAGTCATTTTTTGAACAACACGCAGAGTCAATAATAAGAACTTCTGTTAGTTTTCAGTTGAATAAAACAAAGACCTTGATGGAAATTTAACCGGTTTGTTTGCAAAATCAGTCAAATTCAAATGAAATGAAATGAAATGAAATGGGGGGAAAAAAAACATTTGGTGTTGACTGGGGTTTCTCCTGTAAGGTTAGCAACACAGCTCTCTACATTTAGCAAACGGTTCATACAGTTTTGTGGAAGCCCAAATGCGAAGATCACCTCTTAATACAGCGTTTGCTCTGTACTGCCTGTTTTGCTACTGACATTTGCGCTTCCTGATTAAAAATTTGAGGTAAGTTCTTAATGTTAATTCATATAAATGAATTCATGAAGTTGATCAAACATAACAGTAAACATTTATAATGTTTATTTGTTAATGGAATCACACATACAGTATATTAACCCGTTTGTGCTGTTGGAGATGTTTTCATCCTCTCTGGGGTGATTTTGTGTCTTAATTTTGCCACAACTGTCTTAGCTAGCAGAATGATTTTTGGTGACGACATCCTATTTTGATACATATTTTGGGAAAATCCTTTGAAGTTTAAAAACTGGGCTATTCACTCCGGGCAAATTTACTAACCTTTTATCATGTTCAGGATGAAAACATCCACTGAATGAAACTGCTGTAAAAAATGCATCAGATTAATATTCTTTTTCATTTTTTGCATAAATCTGTTAATCAACCTCAGTCCTGATCAAAACTACTAAATTGCTTGGATAATTATAGGATTTTTACTCTTTAATTGGCAAATTCATAAATGATGTCACTGAATTGATGATAAAGCACACAAAATGATGTATTTTCAATATAAAAAGTAATTGTTGACTGGATTTTTGTTTTTATCTTTTATCAAAGTTTTGGACGTGTGAAATAACATTGCCTTTGTTTTTTTATTAACTTTCATTTTTTTCTCCCTAATTTACTGTTGGTGGCTGTTTTTGCCCCATTGACTTCTGTTATAATCACATTTTATTTATTACAAAATCATGACCCCATATAATCATGCATTTTTGATTGCTTGTGGTTTTCCCTGTTGGGAATTTTTTATTTTTACTGTTGATCATCAGTTGGCACTATTAACCCTTTAGATAGGCCTGTGCTAAAACAAAGCTTAGTTTCTGGATTTTATTTGGCGTATTACAGCAAATTAAAGTGTGTGTGTATGTGTGTCTGAGTGTGTGAGAGTGACGTTTGCACACTTCCCTTGATGTATCTAAGAAAATCAAAATATGCATCTCAGCTCTCAAAACTGCATGAAGTAAACAAAAACAAAGATTGCGTATTTATGCACCATCAAATTTGGTTAAAATGAAAGACAATGGGGCAAAAAAAGCCACCAACAGTAAATTAGGGAGAAAAAATGAAAATCTAACAATGTATCAATGCCAGTGTTGTTACTAATCGTTAACGTCCAAGACTGTGATAAAAGATTTTTAAAAATCCAGTCAAAAAATACTTTTTATATTGAAAATAAGTCATTTTGTGTTTTTTTTTTCACCAAATCAGTCACATCATTTGTGAATTTGGCAATTAAAGATTAAAAATCCTGAATTTTCTAAACAATTGAGTAGTTTTGATCAGGACTGAGGACAGATTTATGCAAAAAAAAAAAATATCTATATTAATCTGATGCATTTTTACAGCTGTTTAATTTAGTGGATGTTTTAAAAAAACAAATGGGTAGTACATTTAAACAGTGCAAAAGGGTTAAGAAGCACAGTGGTTTCCAAATAACCTGTTCACATCAAAGTCATTGACTATAAAAATAACAATCACAGTATCAAAAAGATTTTTTCTAGATGCTGAATTATAAAAACAAAAGAGATCAAAAACGGTGTGGATGATCATTTTCTCTAGTCTAGACCTTATTATCATTCTAGCAGAGCCAGTCTAAACCAATAGGCGTGGTAAGCAGCCACATAAGGCCCCGGGGAATTAGGGGGCCTCGACCAATACCAATAAGCCTATAATAGTCATATAGCTCATTTATCATTTTAAAAAAATATGAAATTTTACAATCTGTTGTCAAAACTGTCTGAAAAAACTTTAATATTTTAACATTTATGTTAAATAACATAGGGGCCCCCATGGAAAATGAACTGTTCCTTTCAAACTGCACATGCGCAAGGAGTGAGCGGTTCAAAGAGACTGCAAGCAGTAAGAGTAGAGGTTGGTAGACTGCAAGTGTGAATTTTGAGAACGTTTTGTAAAAAAGACGAATTAATACAGTGGAAAACAATTTTACATTAAGACGATAAAGGTTCCTTTAAATATTAAAATAAATAAAATATACTTTAAATATATTTTTAACATGCAGGTTATTTACAAAAAAAAAAAAAAACTAATCTACAAAGGAAAAAATATCTATAAAGAAAGAGAATGTTTTGACTTTCAAGGTTAGAGCCCCCAAATCACCAAGTCCGCCCCTGCATTCTAGGTGTAAACAGGCCATAAATGTTTAAGCTCTTTAAAGCAGGACGTTTTATTATTATAATTTTTTTTTTTTTATTGTTTATCAGTAAGAAAAAGTTTAAGTGTCATCAATATTGTCTTTTATCTGTTATTGTCCTTGATGTGAATGGGCCTTTCAAATAAATATTGAAGTAACGTCATGTGACACTGAAGACTACAGTAATGATGCTGAAAATTCAGCTTTGAGTAGGTAATACAAATTTTGTTATATTTTTTATTATTAATTTTGCAACATTTCTGTCCTTTAGTGACCCCACTAAACACAAGTGGTCAGTCTCTAACCTCAACATCCAGGAAATTTGCGCAGTTTTTCTCTTTTAAAGCGCCCATTTTATGCGTATTCAGCATCATATCCAGCTCTAGCTGTGTTGTCACATTTTTAAGATCCTGTCTGATCGGCAGCACAAAGGGAAGTGGATGCAGAGCAACAATAAACAGATGTAAATAGCATAGTCGAGGATATTCAAATTTAATTAGACAAGAGACATTTCTTTGTTCTGGAAGATCCACACAGTGAGCCTGAAAGCCTCTCTCTCATGGATGCTTTTAAATTTAGCTCCAGTTATACATCAGTGAGGCCGGATGAAATCTTCCAAACGTGTTTACTAACTCATTTTCTCCATTATTTGAAACACGATCCAATGTGTTGGGCACATTGCTTAACTTTAAAAGGTCTATTGTGAGCAGGTCTCTTCCAAAAAGTTTTGTTTGTGTCTGTAAATTAGCTTGTTCAAACTTCAACTTGATGGTAAATATACTAGAAATACTATAGAATTAGATAAAACGCACAAAACTCCTGAACTTTATTCACTATTAAACGATCAATCATTGGCTCCTGAACTAAAAGGTGGGCTTTATTCACCATATAACGATCGATGATTGGCTCCTGTATTAGTAGGAGGGGCTTTTTTCACCATATTGATCATTACACTTTCTATTCTAGAGTTAGTATAGCTAAGCTCTTTCCTGTGTGGAACGCAACTTTATTGTTTATGTTACTTGTATGCATTGGACTGCGTTTGTCAAACTCTTGCGAGACAAGACAGCCAGAGTATTTATTTAAAATGTCGTTGAATGCAAATGTTTATTATAGAAGTCCCCTTAGCCAATAAGAATGAATTACAGGTAAGCCCTCCCCATAAGAGCTTTGTGCAAGAATCGCAAATGTAAATTTGAGAAACGTAAACTCTGGCAGCGCAATCGAAATTGCATTTAAAGAAATCGAAGCAGAGAGTGAACCGAACTAATAATACACTTTTCCTAAAGACGGTATTTTTTTTTTTCGATTGTTTTTTAATTCGTTAATTTTTTTTTAACTTGTACTTGTTTGTGCAAAAGTTTCGAGCATTTTATTTGGCACAAATCTATTTCCATAAAATACCAGCTGTTCAGATTTGGTTTTTATATCAGTGTGTTCTTAATAGTAACGGAAACATTATCGAATTACCCAATATGTTGTTAATAATAATTGAACACAGGTAAAAGCACCAGCACACGTTTTTAATCACAACTTTTTAAAGACATCTGTGGCATTTGCGCATAAATCATCTATAGTCATTGCGCATAAGTCATTTATTTTTATTTTACAGGCTCTGCTGATCAGACACTGAACATTTGATAAAAGGTATTCATGTTTTTTTATTTATCTTTTACTTTAATAAAAGAGCTGCTCAATAATTTAGTCTCGGTGTCAGAAGATCTTCCCTTTGTCACGGTGAAGCTGGTGTCATTCAGCACGTAATGTCCACAGAGTGTTTATTGTGTTGTGTTGCGTGACTGCTCTATTGGTGTGACGGCAGGTCAGTCAATCTCCTGCAGAGTCCAGTTCTCTTGCCCAGAGCTTCAACAAAGAGCCAGAGCTGTTGATGGAGCCTGCAGGACCTCCTGCTCCTCTGCCCCGGGCTCTATTCACACGCCTTACAGTAAGCCGAGGTGATTACAGAAGCCTTTTCTTTTGGTGAAATGAAAGAAAGATTATTGTGTCAATCGAACACAAAGAAACAATCCTGAAGAGGAAAAAAACAAGACAACCTGTCTGTTATCTCTGTCCATCTGTTGTCATTGGCGTATCTGAGCACACCTGACATGGTGTAGGCAAATGAAGTGTCTCGGTTTGACATTGTAACCTCCTAATGGGTCAGCAGATGGAGGATCTTTAGGCCTGTGGGCCCTCAGGTGTGAAGGGTCAACCCTGGCAGCTTGTGCTCCAATGCAGCCACAGCATAAAGCTTCCTGAAACTGGATCTGTTCCTCTGAATCTCCTGCATCTCGTCTCATAACAGCAGAGATAATCTCAGGCCACCGGTTTTTAACTCTCATGAGAGATTTGTCTGTCTTCAGTATGAGTGACAAACTCACTAGGAAAAGCATGGCAAGCCTTGACTCATTTGACAAAAACAAGCCCATTAAAATGTTGATAAATCCAAATATTAACAATGTGGCCTGCAAAATATGTCCCCGTCAAATTTGATTCCTTTATCAAAAACACTGCCTTATTACCAATGGCCATGTACCCTAAATTTACAGATGAAGTTCACATTCACAACACTCCTTTTATGCACAGAGGCCATTCTGTAAATGGAGAACAACTCTCGACAACTGAAATAAAGGGGTAGTTCACTCAAAAATAAAATCCACTTAGATTGAAAGATCAAGGAAAACCCACACCTGCCTGCAGACCCTCCTTCATCAGAGAAGTGGTTGAAAGTGAACACTCAAAAGTGAGACTTGTTTAAATGCCGGGGCGAACGGTATAATGCCTTCATGTGATCAGACCAATGAAAATGGACTGTAAGGACACACCAAGACGACGGTCAGCTGTTAGTCAGCATCAGTGAGTGTCTGTTCAGCCATTTTGTTTGGTGTTTTCCACACGTTGCCTCTCACCGGGTTAACTTCAGAGCAAGTTGGCCCAATTCAACATGTAGAATTATTATCGGCTATTGGATAAAGATGTTCTGGTTATTTAACAATGAATCAGAACACGAGAACAAAAACTGAAGTGACAAAACTAGGATTTAAGTGAAGAGGGAACTCAACCAAACTGACTTTTGGTCAATTATCAGACATATTTTCAGAAGTGGATCTCTCAGTTGTGAGTGACAAAACTCAGAATGGTAAACGCTGTTTTGGTTAGGCTTTGGATCTGCACCTTTCATGTTCTGGTTTCTCTTTTTGGAATGAGAAAACAGAAAACGTGCTCTCAAACGCGCACGTGGTTCAGATGTTTCTTTGGTGTGTTCACATGCAGCTTTTGGTCCAGACGAGACTAGACACAGGCGATGCGAGATGACAACACATCAGTTGGTGTGTCCGGGGCTCTAATAGCAGGTGTGAGTAGAACCCTACTGACCCTTGACTTGAGTTTCATTATTCTGTTGAACACAGTGCTGTAAAGTAACTAATTACAAATACTCAAATTACATAGTTTTCCTCAGGAATTGTAATTTGGTAGTTTTAAAATGTGTACTTTTACTTTCCCTTGAGTACATTTATAGTTATGTATCGGTACTTTTACTCCACGACTTTCCTTCAACCTGCAGTCACTTTATTTTTTTCTTGTCTATGGGGATTAGAAAAATCAGTCTGTGATTCCTGTCCAATCAAATCACACATAGAAAGTAAATCGCATCATAATGAGCTACCTCAAGACATGTGCGATTTATAATTGCAACAAACTGTTTGGGGGCATTAAAAGTTTCCAAGACGATGTCCATAACCTTTACACGCATTGACCCAGAGTCTGTTTAGATGCATGTCGGTCATCAGAAAATTAGAGATGTTTACTGATGACAGAAATGGCTTTTAACACCCAGCAGGCACTAGACATCGACATGATGTCAGATTAAAGTTGTTCCCCAACATCATGAGACATTGCATTTTGTTTGGAAATGAAAATCAGGTTAGTCAAAACTCAATGTCAGGTATATGTCAATGCCCAACTCAAAATCAACTAAAAATCAACATCTAATGATGTTACAGCTTGACGTTGTGTGGACGTTACCACTATGACGTCTATCAGATGTTGGATTTTGGTTGCTATACCTGAAAAATAAATGTCAGTATTTGACATCAATATGATGTTGGTTAAAGATGTTGACTTAATGTTAGATTTTAGTCACTTTCTAACAACCTAAAATCAACCAAATATCAACGTCATTTGATGTCGTTATTGGACATCAAAATAACGTTGTCCTTAGACGCTGGCTAGACTTGAATTTTGGTCACCTGACATCACAACCTAAATCTAACCTAATATTAACATCTTATGATGTTGTGTGCCTGCTGGGCAATAACTAAATGCACTACAGAATGTTACGTTTACAAACACTCATCCACAAATTACATGTAAATGCATCAGCTTTTAACAGCACAATACTCACTACTCAGTACTCTTGGGCACTTTTGAAAAGTCTACTTTTTACTCATACTCTAAGTAATATTTACAACTGATACTTTTACTGTACTTTATTTACAGTACTTGATTTTTCAGTACTTTTTCCACCACTGGTTGAACACAATGGAAGATATACTAATGCCATCTCACGGCAATTCAGAACTTTTTGATTTGTTGGCTAATTTGTATGAATTTGTACAATTTAAGATGATTTGCTCATCCCCCCCAATGACTTTTAAAATTCTTCATTTTCATACGACTAAACTCTAATTAGCCACTAAATTGACAAAACGAAAAATAATTAATATTAATATAAAATATATTAAAGAATGTTGGGAAAAAGCAGCCATTGGCCTAGTGGTTTGTCCCTATAATGGATTTCATTTGCTGCTTTTTTCCAACATTCTTCAGAACAACTCCCTTTGTGCTCAACAGAAGAAAGAAAATAATTAAAGTTTGGAACCACCTGAGTGTTAATAAATGTTCATTTTTGGGTGAACTGTGCCCTAAACTTAATCATATAACGAGTAGAGCCCAAACTGTTGATAATCAGTGGACATGGCAACACTGTAAGTGTACTCTGCGAAGCAGCCGTCCCAGCATATGCAAGCACTCAGGTTTTGGGAGTCTTCCATACGCAGTGAAAGATAATTCAGAGATTAGTTGACATTTAAAGCCACTTGACATTCCTGAAACTTTTCACACAGATAAATATCTGTAAATGATCAGTTTCCCGTATTTTGTGATTCATGTTTTTATTTTCCCTCATTTATTTATGCTTTTGAGTTGCATTTTGAGACCTTGATCTTTTTTCCAAGAACTTTTAACCTTAAAAATTAAAAAAGTGACTTTTATGAACATTTGTAATAGTCTAAAGTGATATATTGTCTGGTTTGGTGTTTTAAATTAGTACTAAAACTGAAATAACTGTGTAATAAACTGCCAGTATATGTTCTGCAACTTAGGTTTATTTCTTAAACATTATATTATTTTGAACTACCAAAATGTTAATGAAAGTTACTTTGTAAAACTGTAGAGTTCAATTTTCAACATCAAAAGTTGAGCAGAGCTGAGATCAAGGTCCTATAATGCAATTCACAATAACTGTAAATTGTAACCTGTTACTTAACAGATCCTGTTACAGTGCATGCAGAGCATCCTTCAGTGTAAGTCTCTGTGAGTAAAGATTACACTTGTTTGTCTTTTTTTTAACAGTTTATATTAAAGGTATGCTAATGTACAGAGGGATGCCATCAAAAAGTCTTTGTCTTGTGTGTGCTGAAGTGCTAATCGACCCCTGGCATGAAGGTCTGGTGTGGACTGGCAGTCATGAGAGTGTCATGACCCCCGCTGTGAAGCCCCAGGCTCTGGTCAAACACAGCAGGGATTTCCGGGGGTCAGTGATGCTCATGTGACTGCTGAAGCTGCTGGCCATGTGCTCTCATTTACTAGGAAGAAGGAAAACCTTTTTTTATCTTCAATTTAATTCAGAAGTCTATTGCAAAAATGAACAATGTCATATTTCTGAAGGGCATTTTATTCACAGAATTAATTTGATTAACTACACTGAGATTTTTTTTTGCCTATAAGCACAACATAATTTGTCTCTAATTCATGTTAAATCATTTTTGGAGTCTGTCCATGATCTTTTTTTGTTTGTGCATGTATTCATCTGTTGAGCGTGATCTTCATTTGCATTCAGCGGATCAGTTTAACCTATATTTTACACATAGGAAGCGGATTCATTTTTACTATAATTTGCATTTTTCAGTCCTTTCCTTCTAGAATGGAAATTACATTTTGACATGCTAAAATATATATGCAGTTAATTTTTTTTCTGGAAGGAATTAACACTTTTATTAAGTCAGGACACATTAAATAAATAAAAGTGTTATAATGTTTTCAAAACTTTTTAAATATATAAATACAGTAGAAGTCAGGATTATTAGCCTCACTTATAACTTTTTTTTCTTTTTAAAATTTTTCCCAAAATATGTTTAACAGAGCAGGGAAATTTCCACTGTATGTCTGATAATATTTTCTTCTGGAGAAAGTCTTATTTGTTTTATTTTGGCTAGAATAAAAGCAGTTTTTCATTTTTTAAAAACCATTTTAAGGTCAACATTATTAGCTCCTTTAAGCTATATATTTTTTCAGAAGTCTACAGAACAAATCATCATTACACAATACCTTACCTAATAACCCAAACCTGCCTAGTTTATCTTATTAACCTAGTTTAGCCTTTAAATGTTACTTTAAGCTGTATAGAAGTGTCTTGAAAAATATCTAGTCAAATATTATTAACTCTCATCATGGCAAAGATAAAATAAATCAGTTATTAGAAATGAGTTATTAAAACTATTATGCTTAGAAATGTGTTGAAAAAAATCTTCTCTCCGTTAAACAGAAATTGGGGGACAAAATAACAGGGGGGCTAATAATTCTGACTTTGATATTTTGACTGTATATGAAGAGTTCAGATGCAAAAACATCTAAGTGACATCCAAAAATAAGTCTCCTATGTTTTTTTTTTTTTTTTACTTTATCTAAATATTTTTTTAACATTAAAACATTTTACAGAACTAAACAGTCAGTGAACGCAGCAGTTAAAAAATAAAGATAAAAAAAATAAATGATGATAATAATATTAACAATAAGTAACACTACCAGTAAATAAAAACAAATTACAAAAAGACACACACATCATTTTCACATTTCAAAGGATATAGCTGGGAATACTATGTCCTGTTGCCATGTTCACATACAGACAGTGACAGATGCCCATCTTTGTTTAAAAATATCCAATTTCAATTGAAGTTGAGCAGTCATATTCCATTCTATATATTGATTCAAGTTTTTCTATCCACTGTATTATTGTTGGATAGTGTGGCTACGTTCAATTTAATGTTATAGTCTTTCTTGCACTTAGTAAAAGTATATGTAGTATATATACCTCTGATTTTTATCATATACATCCTGGGGTATCCCTTCAAGCTAGAAAAACAGGGGAGTAAAAGGTAGATCTAACTGCATTACTTTCATGATCTCAATCTTTACCCCTTGCTAAAATGCTAGTAACTTCGGACATTACACTCCCTACATTCCCGCAACCCCTCCAACATTAGACTCCTATGTTTATGTTGAGTTATTTCATATTAAAACCATGAAAAGTTTGCATTCTTTGGCATGAAAGTAAAATTATTGAACCTACACACAGGAACATGATAAAAAAAATGTTCAGTTTTGAAGAAAATTTCAGATGGCATTTAGAGGTTGGCATCTGAACTCCATATATTCATATATATGTAAAAAAAAAAAAAAAAAAAAAGCTGATAATTATCGGTTTTAACCTATTGGAAAGAATAAAATGTAATATATTAATGAATTCTGAAGATCCAGTACAAAAGTTGTTCATAGATTTTATATTTCTGCTTCAAATCAGCATATTAAGATTGTTTTAGAAAGATCAAGTGACACGCGATTCACAAATGATCTCAGAAAGTGGACAGTTCACGTGTTACATTTAATTCAGCTGCATTTTCAATGGGAAATAATGTTCCGTGTGAGTTCCATTTTACACAAAGTCATTTTGCTTATATAAAATAAATATAGCTTACAACGTGCCAAACATGTAAATGCATGGAAAACTTAGCAACCGCATGCATGAGTAGAGAAAACATCATGACATTTAGCACAGGGCAAACATTGTTCTTTTTCCTCTGAAGGTTTCAGACACACGTTACCTCTCATATATGATACACATTATGAATCTCATCCCACGTTAACATACATCACAACTACTTTTCCTTTATTCATCAGAGGTAGCCACGGTGGAATGAACCGCCAACTGATATCCAGCATGTTTTACACAGCGGATGCCCTTCCAGCTGCAACCCATTACTGGGAAACACTACTTAATTATTTGAAGTCATTTTTTTCATGGATCACTCTGCAGTCTCCATAAGATCATTTAATAACTGAAAATAATCTTCCATGTTAATTTATTAGAGAAGTAACTTAGTATTGCAGGATAACACTTTTTTAACATTCAAGTACATCAAGGCACATTTTCGCTCCTGTAAACTTTAACAGATGCAGTTAAAGTCTGTTTTTTTGTCCTCCCATTAATTGAATTTAAAATAATGTTTTTCAAGTGATCTTTAACAAACCAAGGAGATTTTCACAGTATTTTCTATAAAACAAAAAATAATTCTTCTAGAGTCATAATAAGACTTATTTTTTTATAGTTTGTCTTGATTAAAAGCACTTTTTATTTAAAAAAAAACTATTTCAAGTTCAGTAAGTATTATTGAGAGGGGTCTCGATGCAGTGCAATCTGAGCTGCATCCAATGCTTTTTAATGCGCTCACCTAACCCCACCTCTAACCCTACCCGTTACAGTGGCTTCACTCACTCCTTTTAGTGCCCTGTGTCTGATATTGCATCGCTGAGTGATGCAATCTCAGCTTGCATCATAAAGGCTGCATCCAGATACTATTGGTATTATTCGCCTCCTTAAGAAATATTAATATTTTTTGATTGCCTACACACAATAACTTGACTAATCATTCTAACTTTCCTAGGTTATTCTAACATAACCTAATAAAGTCTTTAAATTACACTTTAATCTGAATACAATTGTCTTGTTAAATAACTAGTAAAATAATATGCACTCACTGTCACCATGGAAAAGACAAAAAAGTAGATATTAGAAATTAGTTAAACTATCATGTTTAAAAACCTGTTGTACGTAAATAATGTGTTGAAGACTCGTGCTTTGTCACGACTGTAAACAACAATGAACGAAGCAAAACTAAACCAGTTGAATATTCCTTTTACATGAGCATGACTGAAAACTACATCTGATCAATGTGTTAGATTTGTTCTCCGGTACTTGCAGACTGTTTGTAAATTTAGGGCCGCATTTCCTTACGTAAACTATGTACGCTCACTTCCTATATTAAAAATTTTAAAATCGCTAACGTTACTGGAAACAGAAGTCTAATATAATCAACGGTGGACATTTTGACGAGTTTTTCACAACATGACCCTGAAGTTGAGTTTTTTTTTTATTACCTGTGTGTGTCAATTTGGGGCTTAACTTCTGACGAATGAGGGAAACTGACGCGTGCAGCAACGTCACTTACAAAAGTCATGGAAAAGCAGAGAAAGCGAGTGTGTGTGACATCGATAGCGCACGAGAGAGGCAACAGTCATATCTCCGTGTACTACCGATGGCTGTTCTCGTTTCTCTGTGTTTTTTTCGATGTGACACAAAAATAAGCGTCCAAATTTAGGGGGACCCCTAGATCCCACACTGCCACCAGTGGGGATGACTGGAGGAAAACTCAGCCTGCTAAACCAAAAAACTGCAACTCCAGACCCACATCAACCCCCACAATGAAACTTCTTGGAAATAATTTGGACGCTTATTTTTGTGTCACAAAGAAAACCATGGAGAAGTGAGATCAGCCATCGGTGGTAGGCAGAGGCATCTCTCGCACTCTCTCTCTTGCTCTCTCTGCTTTCCCTTGACTTTTTTCAGTGACGATGCTGCGCACATTAGTTTCCCTCAATGTTAAGCCCCAAATTGACAATTGACACATTCTGAGCCACTTATATCAGCCCGACTGGATCATTTAACCCTTTCATTCTCTATTCTTCATGGGTTTGTTCATGACAATGTTCAACTTCAGACGGTGTGAGGAAATATAATTCATTTTTTCATTTCTCATTAGAGTTATCCTTTATTCTGTATTAGAAATATGTTGTGTATGCTTTGCCTATATGTTTAATTACATTACAGTCATGCTTTACTCTTTATTGGAAATGTGTCGTTTGCTCTGCTAAATGATATGTTAACCAAAACTCTGCTTGGAGTGAGATGTGTTTTGCATACTAATAAAGCATTTTGCCGAAAGAGCTATCTTAAAAAAAAGATAGATGAAGCAGAAACAATAAAAATAGCATGCGTCTTTCGCTTCTGATTTCCTGTGTAACCAGAAATCTAGACATGCTTGCTGAGGTGGAATGCTCATATGAGTTTCCTTTTATGAAAACATATTGGGGCCCATAGAGGCCTCTCAAAGCATGTGCATTTAACTGTTCTGAGCAGAAAAGGGGAGCTACAGACGGTGCAGAAAAGCTGACAGGGAGACAACCCGCCTTTCTTCTTCTGGGATCATAAAATAGGTCTTTAGTTCATGCAGAGCCTCATGTGTCCTCTTGGTTAGCATTGTACTAGTAATAGGTCTTATTTGTGCGACCCAGGGCCCTAATCGAATTATTCATTTGTACTTTGTAAATGACTAATACTTTTGACATTGATTTCACCTCCTTAGTTTGTATTGAACACGCATGGAGTTTTAGAGCTATAATACAACAAAGATCTGCCATTAATGAAGATTAACTGGTCATTAACCAATCAGTCTGTGGAAATTTATTGAGCTTCTAAATGTTGGAGGGGCTTCCTATTCAGTGTCCTAAAGCTGATACATTAGTGTGAAGAGCAGGAGGGTCACTCTTTGTCTTTGGGTTTGGTGTGTTTGCTGGAGCTCTAGATGGACTATAGATACAGTTGAAGTCAGAATTATTAGCCCCCTGTTTATTTCCCCCCCCCCAATTTCTGTTTAACAGAGAGATTTTATCAACACATTTCTAAACATAATAGTTTTAATATTTAAAAAGAAAAAAAAAAAACAAATCGAAGGGGGGCTAATAATTCTAACTTCAACTGTATATTACCCATTACTCATATGATCTGACTTTTTTCTGGTCTGGATTTTGTAAGATTTCCATTAGTGATTATTGACAGTTTTTAAATATGAAAATATTTAAATTTTTTTTATATTTTTATGTTTTTTCTTCTGGAGAAAGTCTTATTTGTTTTGTTTTGGCTAGAATAAAAGCAGGTTTTAACTTTTTAAACATCATTTTAAGGTCAAAATTATCAGCCTCTTTAAGCTAATTTTTTTTCAATAGTCTACAGAACAAACCATTGTTATACAATAACTTGCCTAATTACCCTAACCTGCCTAATTAACCTAGTTAAGCCTTTAAATGTCACTTTAGGCTGTATAGACGTGTCTCGAATATCTAGTCAAATATTATTTACTGTCTTCATGGTAAAGATAAAATAAATCAATAATTAGAAATGAGTTATTAAAGCTATTATGTTTAGAAATGGGTTAAAAAAAAACAAATCTCTCAGTTAAACAGAAATTGGGGAAAAAAATTATTCAGGGGGGCTAATAATTCTGACTACAACTGTATATGCAAAGTTAATTTACAAAAACAAAACTACAAATGTTTAGATATCATGGTTTTATGCTGTGTATAACTCCAGAAAACTAGAATTTTGAAGTTATGAAAACTGGTGGTTGTTTTTGCAAATAAACTGTATATCTAGGCCTGTCACGATGTCATTTTTGTTGTTGTAAGATTTATCAAATCAAAATATATTGCAATAAACGATATTATTGTCATTTTAAGTATTTTTTTTTGCCACTCAATATAAAATGCCAGAATAACAATATAATATCATCACAACGCAAGTACACTCTTCTGACAGAAGTTTTTATTCTATTTAATTTAATTATAGTCATTTTTAACAGTTTAATATTTAGGCATTGGAATCAGAATATGAAAACGCATATCATAAATAAATAATAAATGTTAACAAAATAAGTGCAAGGTAAAGTAACAGAGGCTGTGATATCTTCTACTAGATCTATTTCAGTTGTCAGACACCCACATGAAAATATACTATAGTCATTTATAGTAAATACTAGTGTTTTTACCCATACTGACACAGACACCTCTGATAGGGATAGAAATGTTGCACAATCAGCTCAAACGTTGCTGGAATTGGCTTTTATGTATGTGCAATATATATTGCATCACCAAAAATGATTGAGGTCATGTCCATGTGTGCGATACGTTGATATATTGATTATTGTGACAGGCCTATGTGTGTACGTTAAGAAATAAACCTGTCTAAACGACACTTTCATTTCCAAAAAATATATAAAGATACCTCTTGAATATTCAAAATGAATAGGGTTTGTGTTTGTTTTATTCTGTAAACTTCTCATCACATTTCTTTTACTGATGGTACTCATGAAATTTAAAGAAAGGAATATTTATTTATAACTAATTATTTATTTATTTATTTATTTTTGTATAATACAAAAATGTGTCATTCCGACAGGTTTATAAAACAATACTACAGCTTTAACTTCATATGGATTAAGAAATCATACAGTCGATTATTGAAGTGAATCAAACTAGTTATTTCAAAAAAAATTTAAGACAATGGAGGCCGACACAGTGGCTCAGTGGTTAGCACTGTCGCCTCACAGCAAGAAGGTTGCTGGTTGGGTCAGTTGGCATTTTTGTAAGGAGTTTGCCTGTTTTCTCCGTGTTGGCGTTAGTTTCCTCCGGGTGCTCCGGTTTCCCCCACAAGTCTAAAAAAAATGCAATATAGCTGAATTGGATAAACTAAATTGGCCATAGTCTGTGAATGAGTTTGTATGGGAGTTTCCCAGTACTGGGTTGCAGCTGGAAGGGCATCCGTAAAACATATGCTCGATAATTTGGCGGTTCATTCGGCTGTGGCGACCCCTGATAGATTTACGGGACTAAACCAAAGGAAAATGAAGAAATGAATGACATGGGTGCTGTTCAATAGATTAAGGGCAATTTAAGGAAAGGTTTTGATCGAACTTCAACTACTATATATACTAAATGTATGGAGTAAATGTGAGATCGGGTTACTTTTTCCTTTTTTAAATGTATTATTTGGTGCTGTAGCAAATATAAAATCTTTCTCATTTTTTAAAAATGATTATATCTTTAATACGCATTTGGGGGAGGGGTTGCTTAAATGTGTCTGATTTAGGTCAAAATGGGCTTCAATACATGGTTAAAATTGTCTGCTCTTTTCCCCCTCATTGATAGAGTTGCTTCTGTTAAGATCTTTTTAATGCTTTTTATTAACATATTTTGCTGCAAAGATCACATGCTTTTGATTTGTTTCTTCATGCATTTTAGCTACTGAAGCTTCTTTGTCTGCTGACGGCACAGCGGTGCTTTGGTTATAATTTTAGATTCTTGAACTTCAACAAATGACATTTTTGTTGTTTTCAATAACTCAGCAACTGGGAGCGACATCATTTAGCGAACCACTGCTCCAGTAATAACACTGAACAAAAGCCTCATTGATGAAGAGGCCGCCAGTTTTAAAAAAAAGGACAGAGTTGAGGTCTCGGGAGAAAAGGAATTTCTCTGGTTTTGAGCTCTGCTGCTGCAGGCTGAGCTTTCAAAACAAACGTCATAGAGCCGCGGTCATACTTCACTGAAATCTGCTAAAGCTTTGTGGCAATTACAGATAAAGCCATATCGCAAACTTTATTATCTTAAGATAAAATGTATAGTTTATCATAACACAATAAGTATGTGTGTTTGCAGTGTGTACATAGTTATTATGAAAGTCAAATTTCCACTATTTTTTCCTTAAGTTAATTTTACCAATTCAGATATAGTGCTCTGCATAACTGAGTACACCTCATTTTGGAAATAAATATTTTTCTCCATTTCTCAGTGAATATAGGCAATGTGTTTTGGTGCATTTAAACAAAACAGATTTATTAAACAGATATATTTATTAAAATAATATTTTAGTCGCCGAACATATTTAGAAACTTAAAGATAATACAACTAAAGTCAAGCAAAATATATCTTTAAATCTGTATTTAATATTTTTCTAGAACATATAGATTTGGGTGTACTTAGACCTTTATCACTAGTTATTTTGTTAGATAAGCTCCATATTTGGCTTCAGGGCTGATTAATGTAATATATATGCACAAATATAATACTGTATAGCCTCCTATTAAAAGTTTATTATTTGTTTATTATCATTAATGCAAGATGTGTATCCTTTTTATCAGGCACATGAAACGAAAAGACTCTCAGATTCAGATGAGCACAATTAGTCAGGTTTTCTTTAACAGCTAAAACAACGTAAGGTTTAATATTTATTTAAAGAAATTAACAGTGAATCCCCCACAAAATGATTTATTCTATTTACTTACCCTTAAATGGATCCAAACATTTTGAGTTCCTTTCTTCTGTTGAAGAAAACATTTTGAAGAATTTTTTGAAACTGGTAAACACTTCTATGGAAGTGAATGGTTACAGGTTTCCAACATTTTTCAAAATAACTTCTTTTGTGTTCAACAGATAAAAAATGTTGTTGTGGCAAGGTTGTGAATGATTGCATACTGTTCAGTTTGTGGTGAATTTATATTAAGTGAAAGTTTAAAGATTCATTAACGTTACCTTTAAAAGATCGACACTTTGTAAAGGCTGCAGCTCTGGGCAAATAGTGGCACTGGAGACTAGAATGGGTCCTGATTTATGCTTTCAAAACGCAATTCTTTACCTTAATTTATTTTAAAGTGCTCCTTAGTTGATTTACTTTCTTTATGCCGACCCTCTCTTCCAGTTTGCATTATTTTTTCTCTATCGAATATACTTTAAATAAGTCTATATAGTACTGCACTACTCATAGAAATCCATAAAAAAATATATAGGCTACATCACTTAATAATACGTTACGTACAAACAGTTACGATGCATTTATGCATTTAAGATCAAGATTTTTTTGAACTCTTAAAATTGATGAGCAAGACTTCCGATTGAGCTGCAAGTAAATAAATGGTCTACAAGAATGTTAAAGTGCAAACTAAAGATAGCTACATTAACCACAAGCCGATGACAACGGAAGTCAGACTGGTGGACTGCTCGAGTGACATTCAGAACGGTTAAAATGCAGATAAATAAATCAATATACAGTGTTTACCGTGTTTGAAGTGGTTTGGAGGAATTATACAAACGGCATCGCGTCTGTAGCAAACAACTCGTATTTCACCCGACTGATGAAAGACCGCGAAGAACGAACGTGAAGAAAGGAGTTGATTGGGCGTGTTTTACGCAGAAGACGTGCGCGTGACCACTTATTAGTTTTTAAATCACTAATAATCATCAATCAGAACAAGTTTAAGAACAAAAATCAACAACACAATTATTAACGAATAACATGATAATCATTGAATGTGTATGTTAAAGAAATAAACAAAATAGTTTCATATTCAAACCGCATTTATTTCCGGATTTCATTTGTACCCATGGCACATGAGGAAACAGAACCATAATATCAAAACAATATAAAAAGACATTTGTAAAGTCTTTACAAAGTATAGATGTGGAATGTCTTTTTTTCTCTCTTAATGGCCTTATATAAGGCACAGTCATTATCATTCCCTTAGCAATGCGGGGTTATTATAAGAAATGATATTCAAGAAGTGGTATAAACAGTACTTAAGCAGGTATAAAGTGGCTCCGTTTAATGCACACCTGAAGTCAAATTAAGCACCAGTTTAAGTCTTTAATCGGTGATAATGTCTTCATTTTGGTTTTTTAAGTATGTGTTAATGTACTAATGTGGAGAACAGAATAAGGTTCATGATAATGTCTGTGCCTTCTCGAAAAACAACAACACAAGTGTTAGATGAGATTTCCAGTGACTTTCCCAGCTTCCAGACGTCTCCAGTGAACGCAGACCCGCCATTCCATTAGGATTTGTCAGGATCGAGAGGGAAAAGTGGTTTAATTTACCATAAATACTGTGTTGAACCTGCAACAACATACCTCATGTCGGTATCATCACATCCACAGCTACAGCACACAATCTAACGATGACATCACTTCTGAGTTGCAGAAAACATTTCTCATTTTAATATCTATATTTCTTTCCCACACCCATTTACAATTCTAGGTTTAACTCTAATCTTGAGATGAGGGACTGTACAGTACCAATCCAGTTTGTCTCGGTTTTCCTCTTTTGAAACATTAAAATGATTCTAATGGCACAAATAGTTTGGCAGCACACATCAGATCACTGCCGTACTTCAAACGTCACAAAAACAAAACAATATAGCTCATTTCAGTGGTTTAAGAGCCATCCTTCATTGCTCTTTATGGAAAAAGAAAAGCAAAACATTCATACATTTACCTGTAAATACTGCCTTCGCCCTCTGATCGAGAGGGTAGGTACTTGTGACTGGCATTATAACAGGAGGCATACATCAATAGCTCACAGTCACAAGGTTTTTCTTTGACATATTTCACTATATGTGTTAATATTTAAGAGTGTGAGGCTCGTACGGGACTGTGCAAAGACGAGGGGGAAGGATCACGCTACAATCTGGTACATCAAAAATCTTGTGGCGCCCGCATAGCCGATCTTCCAGAGAAGTGGAGACATGCCAGTCAAATATTAGGACAGATTAAGAGATGACATGAGATGTGCTTTAACCACACAACACAAATTTGGATGCCAGTTAAGTCCCAGAAGTCCCCATTTTGGCCACTCGTCAGGTCATCGAAAACCATGGCACCCAAAGTACTTAGACAGACTGGAGTATACGTGACTAAAAGTAAGCCCCTTCACCTTTGGGTTTCTCTCTGCTATTAGCCCCGTGTGCTCGCTTGTATTCAGAAACCATTCAAAACGCATAACAGAAAAGGGAAAAAACTGAAAGATAAAGCCACAGTGGTTACTTGAGTGCTCTTAGTACTCCCACATAGTGGAGCTGTCCAGATCGTCGGCGTTGGCCTTCAGAACACCAGCGTGATCGCCCTTCAGGTATTTCCCCTCTGTTGTCTTGATCGCAACTTTGTTGTAGTCGCAAAACTCCAGGAAGAAGTCTACCGGGGTGTCGCTACTGCTCAGCACGTTTGATTCACTGCCCACCATCCAGTACTTCCCTGTGCAATCTGAAAAGAGATTTGAGGAGTCAAGTAAAGAGTCAACATGTTTTGATAATTTTGAAGAATGATGGTACCCACTGACTTTCCAACTATGGAAATCAACTGGTGCCAGTAACCAGCATTCTACATAAGATCTTCATTATTCAACAGAATAAAGATTCTAAAAAAGTATGCAAGGGAGAGAAAATGATGAGGTAATTTTAATTGTTTTAGTCAACATAAAAATCACAAATCAACAGGTGAAAATGGGGCCTGAAATTTACTTTCAATCACTTCCAGAGGTAATTGAAAATGCAATCTACCAGAATTATAGGAAGTGTAAACCTTCATTTGGTTAAATGTGCTCAAATAGCCAAAAAACCATGTCTACTCACTGCAAACTTAAATTCCTAAACAACACATGATGAGTACACTAGTTAGTAAGGATTCAAAGATTTTAAAAGTCTGAAAGTGTAATTTTGGTATGATTGCAGAAGTGTAATGAGCATAAAGATTTAGCAGTCCAGATTCTAACCCAAATACACAGAATAATTGTGTCATTTTGTGGCTGGCAGTACTAAAATGAAAGCTGCTGCTCTATGAATTGCTTTCCATTGTTCATGTTAATTTAATCTGTGAAAATATGAGCGAAAAATTATTTTTGCCTATTGACTTTATTTTTCACGGCTTGAGATTCAGCCCTCGAATATTCAAAATGTCTAGTTATGCTGGTTGATGTTGCAAACCGATATTTTCTTATTAGATTACTTCTCTTTTTATGTATGATCATGAACACACTTGTTTGTAGAGTGTTTTCTGCCATTTGTTATTCTTAGTCATTTGTCCCATAGTCAACAAAGCCGAATACAGGTGAAAACGGGGTCTGAAATTTACCTTCAATCCCTTGCAGAACAGTTGAAATTGCATTCTTCCAGAATTATAGAAAGTGTAAACGTTAATGTGGTCAAATAGCCAAAAAACATTGTCTACTTTCTGCAAACTGACCAAATTCTTAAACACCACATGATGTCGAGGGCACTAGTTTAGTCAGGATTTAAAATCTGCCCAAACATTCTGAAAGTGCAAATTTGGAATGATGGCAGAAAAGTGTAAAAGCATAATGATTTAGCAGTCCTGATTCTAACCCAAATACACAGAATATTGTGTAATTTTGTGGCATCAGTACTAAAATGAATATATTCTTCACAGCTCAAGAATCCGGTCTCAACCATTTCCATTGATTTTTAGACGTTGTTGGGAGAAAGGAATATATTTTTTTATTATTTTTGTCTCTTTTTCTTCTCATTAAACCATTGTATTTGTATTGCTTAAAGGTGATCTATATTAACTAAATTTCCTCTCGAGTTTGATATGCCTTGCATACTAATGAAGCATTTTTGCAGAAGTAGATGAAGCTAATAGAAATGCAAAGACCTGATTGTCTAAAATTAACTTGAGCACTGCAGTTAAACTTCCTGTGAGCAGAGATTGAAACCGAACACAGAATATGGACAGTTGAGAGGTCTTATGCTTTTAATGTTGTGCAGAGAATTTGTAGAAAAAGAGGACGTATGCATGTATGGGTGCGGCCAATAGAGGACTGGAGAATGATTGACAAGTGACACATTTCACCAACTCCACCTGTTAATATCAGATGCCTCAAGGTCAGGAAATGAAAGTTGTTGAGCACCTCCTGAATGTAATTCTTGCGATACATTGGGGATACCAGAATTCTGTGAATCGAATCATTCATTTGTATCCAATAGGTTACTAATTTGTTTAACATTGAAGAAAGTCCTCGTCTGACCTTTTTTATTGAACACATGGAATTGATGTAAAAAGGTAAAAAAATGGATTGTTATGCTGGTTGATGCTGCAAACAGATATTTATTATTATTATTACTATTATTATTATTATATTACTCACTTTATATACATGGCTATGAACACTTGTTTTTATAGTGTTTTCTGCCATCTCCACTGCTGAGACTGCAGCTCTGCACAAGACTTTTGGCCAGCGGAGAAATTAAAATGGTCATGCCGAAGTGAGTCTTTTTCTCTCAAGGTTCTTTTCTTCACTCTCCTATAGGTGAAGTTTTTTTCCCTCTCCGCTGTCGCCACTGGCTTGCATGGTTCAGGATCTGAAAAGCTACTTATTGATGAATTTGCTCTTCAGTGTTTAGACTCTCAATAATGACTTCAAACCACACTGAACTGAGCTAAACTGAACTGAACTTAAACACTAGAAACTGAACTACCCTGATCCAGTGTCTATGACCATTTATGTGAAGCTGCTTTGACACAATCTACATTGTAAAAGAACTATACAAATAAAGCTGAATTGAATTGTATCTGTTATTCCTAGTCATTTCTCCCATATATAGGCGACTTTATATAATATTCTAAAGCAAATTGCAAAAATAACCTCACTTCTACATTGCAGAATGAGGTCAATTAGCTTGACACACAAAAAACTTGACAGTTTTCAGGTAGGTTACTAACGCAGAGGACCTATAAATGTGCACACTTTGACCCACTCATCTAATGAACAAAACACTCCATTATTGCTGACGAAAAGAGATCAAACTAAAATATCAAAAAGATAAAAACTAACTAATAATATTTATTATAATCCACTGCATTGCACTGTTGCACTCATTAAATGTTTGAATCATAGTGTGCACATTCAGTCCTGTTACTGGGGCAGTAGACTGGTCAAGTGTCTGTCAGTGTCAAGTCGTTTTCATTGACAAAATTACCACTGCATTTTTCACACAACATTAAGTAGGGATGCTCCAATCAGGATTTTCGCAGCCGATACGTAGCACCAATTCCTTGTCATGGTGATCAGTCGATACAGAGTACCGATTCTGATGCTTCAAGCTTTATATAACTGCCATTGCATAAGCACAATTACCCTTTAAGTATGAGATCTCACCTTACCTAAGAGAATAAATTAAGGATTTTGCATACATGTAATGGTCAGAAGCAGCTTTACAAAAAGAGAATAGATAAAACAGATTTTAAAAATGGTTATAAAAATGACTAATAATGCAATTTGGAAGCATTGCTCATGTGTTATAGCGCCGCTGAGGCATAACCCAGATGCATCGTCCTCTGCTTGAAAACAAACACCTGCGATCGGTTCATGAGATTGGCCAGATCAACGAGTACCGATTAAGTCATGAAATGTGATCATCAGCCAATACCGATCTTTGGCCAATCGATCGGAGCATCCCTATTCTTAGATAAACTGTATGAGTTTATTTTGCAATAGTATACTTAAATCTCAGACACCATCCATACAAGCTCCCACACATAGAGGAAAAAAAAAGATTAAACATGTAAACACAAATGTGTCTCCCTCATCTACTTGTGATCTGTTTAAACGAATGCCAAATTAAAAATGTAATACCAGGTTAAAGCATCATTGAATAGCAAACAAACCTCGTAAGCTGTAGGCTCCATCATTAAAGTCCAACCCAAAAACGTCATATGAGGAGCGGTTGGAGTCCAGAGTTCCAGTCACTCTCCTGCAGCCAATGAAGCCATGTTCTCCTCTCAGCACAATAAGAGGCCTATTGATGAGCTTCATCAGGAACTCCTCGGTCTCACCTGAAAAGGCAATTTCCCAAAGAGTCTCACAATAGGCAAGCGCTTAATGCGTTTGTGCTGTTAAAGTGCTCCATTTAAAACGGCCACCAATTGAGTGGCAATCCATCAACATACAGTCCACTAAATCACTGCATCATTCCCAAACAAAAGGTTGAAACAGCGGAAACGGTGTACAACACCACACACCCACCTGCTGAGTCAATAGTGGCAGCCAGCTGTCCATTCTTTTTGGCGGCCACATATTTTCCATTGGTGGCACGCAGGGTTATCTTCTTCCCACGCCACTCAATGTCAAAGTAGCAGTTAGCAGACCTGGAAGAGGAGATCATGCATATAAATGTAGATATGCCAATCATCAAAGCAATACAATTTATTAAAAAAATTATAATAAAAAAAAGATGAACCTGTGCCTGAAGAAATAATGTTATCTTCTAACACTTCGTTCAGAAATCTGCATTTTTTATGACATACATGCAATGTAATGTATTTATTTAATGCCATGTCAGCAACCAAGACTATTTTCATGGCAAGAATATTTCAACAATAAATTAAATAAATTAAAAACAACAAACAAATCAATAAATTAATTAAATAAGATTTTTAGTGTTAATACATGATACAAATTCTAACATTTGTCCAAGTGTAACTTTGTAAAATGTCATTTCATTAAAGTCTTCCAGAATATGACATTCCAGCAAAAGCCAGGAAAAAAACAGACGGGTAACAAAACAAATATAAAAAGTAAATGTTGCAAATGTTTGGTGGCAGTGAGGCCTTTTCTCCCTCTATTGCCATTTTATTCAGCAAAGATGAATTGAATTACACAAGATTACAAGTAAATACATAACATTGCAAATTCATTTAACTTCACATATAAAATGTACACACATACAAACATCTACATGCGCTCGCATAAACACATTTTAAACTTGACAAAAACTCTCGACAACCGCTGGCCCAGAGGAAGCCCTGCTTTGGCCTGATCAGGCCCGGAAAGTGACAGTGGAAACGCGCCTGGCCTTGGACCACCCTGGCTCGCTCGATTTAGGCGCAGTAGTGGAAATGTGGCTAATTTAACCTTTGATTTGGCCCTCCATCCTTCTCACTTTCTTCTCTTCTCAGATGGGATGAAGGGGTCGGGCGAATGCTTTTAAAGAGATCGTAATTTCTAATTTGACGAAGCCTTTTTTTGTTTGTTTGTTTATTGCTGACCTACAAAAGCTGAAATGAAATGTTTCAAGTAAATCTTAGAAATGAACCAGATTTTTAACTATTTAAATAATATCACTCAACGGATAGAGGACTGTGCAGAATACATCGATAGGGCCAGACAGAATCAGGTGACAATTTTTGCTATTTCTGCACAGAATATTGTGGAAAGTGTGCAGATTAATGCAGAATGATTTTGGGTGTATCGTAACTAAAAACTTAATATTATCACTCATATAAGTTTGTAGTAAGGATGACAAAAAATGTTGTTTTTAAACAAACAGTATGTTTATTCCTATATCTAGATTTGTTTATGCACAAAATAACAGCCTAATGTAAAACATAAAAGTAAAACATCAGTAGGCCATTTGTAACTGAAAAACGTAAGCCTTTGGCCTTTAAATTGGCCCTATATTAGTTGCCCATTTTTAAGATTCTTGTCAGTAGCTGTGATGTCCCTATTCTCATTTTGTGTGTGCGTCAATTCTTTTACAAAAAAAATGCTTGAGATGAGTAATCTGCAAATGTCTTAATAATTTTGATGGCCTGATGCATTAGTTAGAATGCATTAGAACTTTGAAGCAGATAATGCAGTGTGGCAAAGTCAGGCACTCTTTGCGTCTAGAAAATGGAATTGAACCATAGTTCAGGTAACTATCTTGGTATTTCCTGCATTTATTCTTTCCAGTATTGCTAGCGCTGCGACCCGAATTGTTTGGAGCTTCCTCACCTGGGTCCTTTATGATTTGGTCATTAGTATAAGCTGCTGAAGGCGAATCAGTGGAGGATGAATTACAAATTTATCCTCTTTTTTGGTCATCCAGGGGATGAAATGAACTTGGGCAACATGATTGTTCTTCTAATTGTTAACTGCTAATTTTTTTTTTAATATGACGCAACCCCCCACAGAGCTTGCTGAGCCCCCCTTTTGGGCAAGGACACCCGAGTCGGGAACCATTTTACTTAAAAAACAGAAATTATTACTTTAGAAACTGTATTGTAAGAAAATCACAAGTTTTCATATTACTCATTAATTTTACTTAAATGATTTAAAAACTGAATAAATATAAATGTACACAGATTACGTGTGGGCCAAGACATGTTTTCTTTTTTTCTCTTCTCTCTTCTGTTGTGTAACTATTGGTCAAGAAGGCCGTCAATCACCATTTTGATGCACTTGGCGCACCAATCAGGAGCTGATTCTCCACTTTTAAAAGGTATTCAGTAGAACAGAAGTGCTTGGCTCGCCACTAAACTCCTAAATTACCCATGGCAACTATATTTACCTTCTGCCCACTAGCCCTAATAAAGTTAGGTTTTTAGTCATTTATAAGAACTACTTTTGGCATCCCTGATCTAAAGAAAGCTTAATGTAGAATGACTGCAAACACTAAGCACATACAACAGTCAAAAGTAAAGCATGTACTGAGATTTACACTCACTTGGTAGAGGCAGTGCATTGGAGGCCACAGTTGGCTGTGAGGGTCCAGTATTTGCCAGTGCAGGTCCTAAAGGCACACTTCTTTGTGTCCTTACTGATCTCCATCTGGAAGGTCTCCTGGTCTCCTTCCTCATCTTGGTTAGCAGAGAGATCCATGCCTGACAAACACAAGATCGAAATATTTTAAAACCATATTATAAAAACCACAAACTCTGACTCTCTTCAGTATCACATCTTTGATCTGGATGAGGCATGCTGAGTAAGCAGAGAACGAGTTGACGACAGAGTAGAGATGCTGATCTTTGAGATTATTTGACTTAAGGGTGTTGGATACCAGGGACTATCAGTCTGGCAATTGCTCGGGCCTCCTCCTCACACACAGAGTTAATCTCCTTAGGAATTCTGGGCTGCCATGTATGCCAGGATGCTTAGTGGGAAGCTTCAGGACAACAATGGTCAATGCATCCGGTTTGCAGTTTAGATTCACAGAGCTTATTGAAAGACCAGACCACCAGTGCTCTACTACAGGAAATCTAATTAAACTCCATTGTATGTATATAGACAAACAGACATCAGATAAAGCTTGCGTTTATGGTCTAAACCTCTTAGGAAAGGAAAACATAATTTGATGTCAGGATTTTGGAGGGAAATATTAAAGCTTTATTAAGAGCGTAAGAGCTGCAGTTTCTCTCTCTCTCTATCTATCTATCTATCTATCTATCTATCTATCTATCTATCTATCTATCTATCTATCTATCTATCTATATATATATATATATATATATATATATATATATATATATATATATATATATATATATATATATATATATATATATTAAAGGGATAGTTCACCCAAAAATTAAGGCTGCTCAGTGTTTACTCACCCACAAGTCATTATAAACCTTTATGAGTTGCTATCTTCTGTTAATCACTAAATATTTTTAGCTGAAAACATTTAGCCATTGGCACAAAAAACAAATACTGTGAAAGTCAGTTGTGACAGTTTTTCAGGACTCTTCAAAATATATTCTTTATATTTTTTTATTAACACAAGTGAAAGGGGATACAAAAAACATTCAATTGTAAAAATTTGAAAAAAAAACAAACACATACACATATATATATATATATATATATATATATATATATATATATATATATATATATATATATATATATATATATATATATATATATATTTATTTAAAGAAAACTTAATTTTAAAAAAAGTCATAACTAAATGATTAAGATTGCTACATAGGCATACCATAAGGGATCTGATAATCTAAAAGTAATGCTTATAATGATTATATTACTTTTCCAGCAGTTCAGACGTTTTGGCAGCTTTCTTATTTAACGATAGGCAGAAAGATTCATAATAACGTTTCAAGTCAATACTAAATGTTCTAAGATTAGGCAAACACTCAATAACCACATTTGTGAAGTTGGAAAAGGCCACAAAGAGTTAAAAACTTCTACACGTTCTCCATTTCTTCTTTAGTGTTCAACAGAAGAAAGAAACTTGTAAAGGTTTGGAACAAGTGAAGGTTGAGTAAATGATGACAATTAAAAAATTGTGAGTGAATGATCCCTTTAAGCCTTATTCTAAGAATGAATCCTGCCAAAAAAAAATGTGAATCTTGTTAAAGCATTGTGGTTCATTCTTCAAACAAACCCATCACATAGATTTTTCATCTGATTGCTTTCGTGTTAGAGTTTCACCAGGCTCCTAATTAGGCATGAGACAATATAGCGGTTTGGAAAAGTCAAAATTTTGAATCCGCCAAGATTTTCTGTAAATGTTTCTAAGGTATGTGCATGTGTTTTTTAGGGCAACAGTATCTTTAGCAATAAATATGTTTAAAGATGCCACTTAAAATGTAAAGAAATCTGTGTTTTTTTTAAACTAATGAAGACAACAGAAGTCAATGATTCATTTCAATTATTTAGCCTGACATGTTTACTGCTCCAAAATGTTATAAATCTTTAAAAAAAATTAAATATATTGTGTAGAAAGGGGGAAAAAAGTTTGTGTTTTTACCCAAACATTTTAAAAATATATATTTTAGAACAGTAATCACAATACCGCAATACTGTGATATTTTTATCCAACGTTATCATACCGTCAGAATCTTTTTCCAAGTCCATACCTACTCATAATACATCTACATGAAATTGTGTATTACCACTGCTGCAACTTGGCCTCTGAAAGGCAGATTAAGTTTCCCCAGAAATATGCGTGCCTGAATGAGCAAGGAAAATAAATGACCAAGATGAGAAACACATGGCTGCAAATGGAAGATCTGCACACGAGAATGACTAAGACGCCCGAAGACTTGCTCTAAATCAGTTTCGGGCAGGACAACAGGGAGAAGAAAAAAAAATCCCCTCAATCATTCTAGGGAGGTATGCATCCTCACCCGGCATTTAAATGGTTTGGGAGGATCTTTTAAGCCACCAGCAGACACACCCCCAACCCCCATCGCCTGACGCCCGACTGCCAATGCTCGATCTATCCACACGACAACTGCAGGGCTTCTATTCCCCAATGAAAAAAGCCTTTAACCTTGGCCACGAGATAATGTTGAGACACATTTTGATTGCTTTACATTTATTTTACATTTAGGGCACTACTAAACACTGAAATCAGCTCATCGGTCAACAAGGTCGAGCAGCTGCGATCATATAGGAGGAAAAAAATTCTCAAATGAGTACAATATATGATGCAACACACTGGGAAACCATTCATGGAATGACAGACATCCGATGTCCTTGCCACAAAGGAAGGAAGAGCAGGCCAGCGAAGTGAGAAACTCCTAATCTTTTAAGACAGATGCATTTAAGTGAGAGTAGTGTTTTTGTGCGTGCTGAAATGGCTAAACTTGTGCATAGCGAGGCTCTATTGTTCAGCAGCTGGGCTGCATGGTGAGATGGGGCCCAGAGCATGCTGTCTTTGTTCTCCCTCTACCCTCAGCACACGCCTGAAATCTCGGCCCCCTCACACATTTTCTGAAGACAGGCTGAAAGGAGCTTGTCGCAAATATTGAGTCTCGTTCCTTTAAGGATTTCGTCCCTAGAGGCAAATATTTGATCTTGGGAAAGCATGAATAGAGAGCACTGGAGGGGTATTGGTGCACTATGATGGAACACATGTGATTTGATGTGGTGCATAATAATTAAGTCCAGATCACTTTGCGCGAATCAACTGCTTTTTGAGGACAGAAGAAATCTTGTGCTACCATACAAATCAAAAGCATTAAAGAGGCCAAGTTTATGAAACAAAGGCTATACAGAGGAGCCAAACCTGACCTGCAGAGACCACGTGCATCTTGGCAAAGGCCCAGCACACTGGCACTATCCTGCCTCATCCAGCAATACTGGCAAACCAGAGCCAAGCAAATCCCAGACATCCTCTCCTAATGCATGTCATTTTTTCAATTGAGCACTTATTAAAACACAGCAGAACACCACATTTCATTTCCAGCACTAATAGGGCAGTTGAGCAGCAATGGGGAATCTGAAAAGCACAATATTTTTCACCAGTCCAGCATTCAGCGCTATATAATTTGATCCATTATTTCAGTCTGGCAGTCTCAGGTCAATTCCTCTGGGTGTTTACAGTAATGATCGCCTTGACTCTCAACTTAATTACAGCACACTGACCTCTCCAAAATACAGCCGTTATGGAATTTACAGAAGAGTGATTGTGCAAATCTGCAGACGGGGGACTTGAGCATTGATTTCACTCTCAGATTACGGATTTCTGTTGTGACAATAACCCACTGGGACCATCAGAAGGAAAAAGCGTTGGTAAAATGGTTCCTCACTTTGATGCACAACCGGATTAACCATTAAAATGATCTTTCCAGGAAACATTCGACTAAACTGCAGGATGCTCAAAGCTTTTGCACTGATCCACCCCTGCACACAGCAACCACGAGAGCTGGATATCTATAATTTAGAATGAGCTGTAGATAATTATGGAGGATTTAAAGGAACCCAACCCTGACTGATCATACCCACATATGTACCAGGCGTTCTGCTGGATGAACACATCATTAAGCGACAACAAAGCGGCACCATTTACCTTGTCTGGTGGACACATTCCTGTCGTTGCCAGCGGTGAGGACCACTTGCGGATGGCTCTGCTCCAGAACGAAGAGCTCATCCTTGCCAACCTTCATGCTCTTGCCGGACTTCATGGTTCCACTGGGACCAGAGGGAGCTAGGTACTTCCCGGTGCAGTCTCTGAAGGCCACCTTCCCAGACCTGAACTCCAGCGTGTAACCCGTAGTCTTATCCGCCGTCTGGGACAGGCTGCCGTCGTTCTTCAGGAAGCGGTTGTCGGAGGTCTGAAGGTGGTACCTCTGGTCCTGGAAGACCAGGGTGATGAGGGAATCCACGCCCCAGGGTACATCCCGGTCGATGGCGATCTCATTCTGCTCAGAGCTCAGGTGCGCGTACCTTTTTCTAGTCACGCTGAAGATGTTGACCTGCGGGTGCATGGCGATGTGCACGCTCCATTTCTCCGCGATGGAGATGGTCTGGGCGAAGCAGGTTATCCTGTCCTCGGTGCCGCCCAGGTAGCGCTTGTGCGGCTCGGACTGCAGTGACCAGCGCCCATCATCATGTGCGGTGATTATGAAGCGACAGTCCTCGCCCGGGGTCTCGCTGTCACCCGTCACGTTGCCGTCTTTGTCGGCTGCGATGTACCGTCCCAGGTGGCTCTTCAAGAAGAACATGTTTGAATCATCTCCGTCTTGCTCCAGGGTCCAAATCTGCTTCTTCTTCATGCTGGTGGCTGATGCATTGATCTTGAAGCCGAAGGTCTCGGCCGTGAGGTACTTGTTCCCGCAGTTGATCAATCCAAATTGGATTTTGAGCATGTCGCTGGTTCCGTTTGCAGTCATGGTTGCAGCTCGTGGCCTTGCTGGAGCGGGATCTGCTGGTGCACCGTGGATGATGTTGACGGGTCTCTTTGTTTGCTGGAGCGAGCGTGCGCGCGCCTCTCTCTCTCTCTCTTTCTCTCTTTCTCTGCAGCCTCACAGCGCGAGCGCACAGACACAGCTGGGGCTTTTATACAGATGAGTGATGTCACGCGCCGTCCCGCCTCTCCTCACTCACGCATCCCAAAAAATGAGTTGGAAAACAGAGAAATATGGGATGTCATGCCTTGTGAAACTAGTCATACTTAAATATTACTGTAGTTAGAGAGCTAATTTATAGATATAGATTTAAAATGCAGATTTTATATGACCATATCAACATAATAAAATGTTTTTAAAAGCATTAAAGTCATGATGAACGATTAATTCTTAATTTTATTGCAATATAAATACAATTTCACCAGATGAATTAGTTTTTTTTCTGTTGCTAACAAGCGTTTGTCCAATCAGTTGTCACATTTTCAAAACTCTAAACACAGTGAGCACAGCATCAGTCTTTTGTCTATATATATATATATATATATATATATATATATATATATATATATATATATATATATATATATATATATATATATTTTTTTTTTTTTTGGTTAAGGAACTGCATGTTAAAAATATATTTTAAGTGTAACCTTCATAGTGTAAAGCTAAATACAATAAATTCACAAATAAAAAACAAGTTCACAAACTATGTACAATTGATTAGCCATACTTGTGATTCGTGTGATTAGATTTGAATATTTGCATGTGCAGGAGGAAGGTTCCACTATTCATGGGGGCCTCGATTTAGAAAATAAGTAATGACGTTAAAATCTAATGATTATAGACAGATTTGACAACAAATGATAGAAAAATTATAATAGAGCTATATGATTAATATAGACTTCTTGGCATTGGTCGGGGCCCCCTAATTTCCTGGGGCCCTAAGTGGCTGCTTACCTGGCTTATTGGTTAAGTACACCTCTGGCAATGATATCAGTTCAAAAGCAATGTTAATATCAAAAATGTGTCTCAGCTGATAATACACAAACAATTGTATAACTGACACACAGCTGATTTATATTGGGTAAACTGGGCTCAGTGGCAGGGGGTATTCATTTCTATTACATTTATACTTATACAGTAAAAGCAGGACTTTGCAGAGTGATGTCAATGAAAACATGACGCCTAACTCTGATGATCACAAAGATTAGAAACAGTAATTTTGTTGTTGTTTTTAATTCTATTTGACCTGCAAATATGAACTGTAAAATGACATCCTGATGGCAGAGGCTGAAACACAGTACAATAGGTGATCCACGGTGCATCCCTGAGCTCTCTTTAAAACATAATTATGATAAATTACCATTGAACCAGTTTAGTTAAAACCAATGATTTTGCATGCCATCCTCACAAGGCTACTCAACCTGTTCTTATTTCACAGCCTCAGATTACCGTACCAAGTTACAATGCAGAAAGATAAAACAGATTCAATAAATTGTTCATAAAACAGCATCATCGTAGAGGCACAAACCCAAAATGATCTAAGTTTCCTCAGAAACAAAACTGTCTATGTTGAACTTTTTAATAGACAGCCTGGGTGCTAGGTTGAAATGTCAACACTACGTCAATTACGATGAGGAGACTCACAATCCCCGAATCATCAGCATATTTTATGATATGACAGTTTCTTTAAATATTCCAACAATCATTAGTGTGCAAGTTGAGGTGAGAGGCAACAACCTTGAGGGGAACCAAAGGAACAACATTGAAAGAGCGCCACTGACTCTGACACACTGTAGACGTCCAACTAAAAAATACAGAATCCATACACTAATATCTGGGCTTTTTGCTGTTGTTTTTTAGTTCAGAATGCTCTTGTTTGCTTCATGGATATTCTGTTCACTGTACACAATACTGTAAAACCTTTTCTCTTCTATCATTCCGTTTCTAAAGTACCTCCTGTAGAAAACAGTAAAGAAATAAAAAACTTTCTTGATTTTTACTGAAGCTCAGACAGAGTGACCATCGTGTTATTGATCACCTCCCTGACTAAGGCCCTTCTCAGCTTAGATGGCAGAGCAGCAGAAATTTTTCTGTAACCTTTCCCAGCCTTGTGCCTTCTGTCTCGAAGGTCTACGGACAATTCCTTTGTCTTCATGATTGGTTTGTGCTTTGACATGCACTGTCAACCCTAGGACCTTATTGTGTTTGCCTTTTTAAATCATGTCCAATCAACTGAATGTACCACAGGTGAACTCCAATTAAGCTGCTGAAACATCTCAAGAATAATCAGTGGAAACAGAATGTACCTGAGCTCCATTTAGAGCTTTAAAGGCTGTGAATACTTATGAACATGATTTTTCAGGGTTTTTTTTTAAATACATTTTTAACAATTTCAAATAATCTTTTTTTAACATTGCCATTATGGGGTATTTTGGTTAGAATTTTGAAGAAATAAATGAATTTAAACCACTTTGGAATAAGGCTGTAACATACAAAATGTGGAAAAAGTGAAGTGGTATGAATACTTTCTGGATGCATTGTAATCCCAAATCAACACTGCAAATTCTATGGTGTGACTACGGCGGACGCACACATTGCGATATCGAGGCTCAAACGATATATTGTGAAGTCTTGCATATTTAGATTTAAAATGCAGATGTTATGTCACCATATAAACAAAATGTTTTTAAAACCATTAAAGTCACAATGAACAAGTATCTGTGTTTTATTGCATGACACTCTTTGTTGTTTTTATTAATATATGCATTTGCATTAATGGTTCATGGCTGAAACATTTTGGTGTGTACATTAAACTAATTTTACAGTAAATTTAAAATATGAGAAATCATGTTAGATGTAAAGTGCATATTTTAATATGTGAAAAAAATATTCGATGACATAAAGTTACATTGTCATTCTGTGCAACAGACATGTTTATGTAAAAAAGGACACATCAAAAGTGATACTTTAATTATATTCTAAAATATTTAAAAGCTTCTACCTGACTTCTGGTTTTAATGCATATAATATTTGGGGGCTGCGCTTTGATTTCGATGAGTCTTTTATTATGTAAACGAATAATTCTTGTTCTAACAGTTTTTTTTTTACTGAATAACATTTTAGTGAGTGTGTTCTGTAAAACAGTGATTTTCTCAGAAAAAAAAAACTGGGTTGCACGATCACTGATGAAAACAAACGACTACTTTTTAAAATAAAGTCATTCTATTGCATAAAAACAGCTTAATTTTGAGGAGATGAACCCTCATGTTCACTTGAAATTTTCTCTCTGAAATGTTATTCACCTATGAGCTATTTCCATATTAAACACCACTGATTTCAAATAGACAAAAAGTAGTTTTAATTTATTTTATTTTATTTTAATTTAATTTAATTTAATTTAATTTAATTTAATTTAATTTAATTTAATTTAATTTAATTTAATTTAATTTAATTTAATTTAATTTAATTTATTTCATTTCGTTTCATTTCATTTCATTCATGTAATTTCATTTAATTTCATTTAATGTTTATCTTTAATTGCATGAAAGTTTCATTACTTCTATTAATGATTACTTTTTAAAAATATAAATTAATTTTTAAATTTAATTTTAAAAAAATGATGAGATCTCCAGTTTAATAATCTGGTTTACATGGTCACTGATAAAAAAAAAACAAACGACTACTTTTGAAACACAGTGATTTTATTGCACAAAACAGCTCAATTTTGTTGAATTGAACCCTCACGTTCACTTGCAATTTTCTCTCTGAAATATTTCACCCATGATGAGCCATTTCCACATTGAACCCCTTTAAATAGACATGAAGTATTAAATATCCCCAACAAACCAGAAGAAATCAACACATTTGTAGAGACACAGAGAGGTAATCACCTAAAAAACTTTTAGGTATTTTTTTAAACTGCATATCGCATGGCAGATCTCAGCACATACTGTAGCTTAACCACTCATTTACATAGTTCTCCATGATGTGTTTCACAACATTTGTTTTCCTTCAGGACAAATGCCTCTTCGTCAGTGAGAGGATGAAGAAACACAATGAAGTGTTTATTCTGCACAAAGATATATTCATAGCCTGCACATGTTGGTCAGTGGGTTCAGGAAGGTCTAGTCAAATAAACATCGGCTTCATCCAAATAGCACTGGCACAGCTTCAACAGCAGCACACAGGCATGAGAAAATGATGCAGGACAAACATTCCTCAGAGAGTGTCTGTAGGTTCTGTGAGTCTTTCATATGGCTTAGCATCAATCTCATATTGCTTAAAAATGCTTGAAATGTCTTCATTGGAATATACTGAAAGCAAACTATGTGAATATACACAGGTGCATTACAGCTTATATGAAAAATAACCTGGATCTATTCAATAAAAACACATGTAATAATAAGCCAAATGCTATTATAAGATCATTTAATGGAACAAATGCAGAGAAGGCTTTTTTGTATTGTGAAACCAGATCTGACCGTGAGCCACCGGTTTTATTTGCATATCAGATTAGATATTTATCAGAAATACCGTACAAGGTGAATACAGGAGCATTTGAAAAGAAATTCCCAAAAACAGCATTCATTTTACATGGTTTTGATTACTTAGTGTGAGATGTTTATTTTGTTTGAAACAGTATATGAACAGGTGGACAAAAAATGGTTAGAACAGTTGTGCTGAAAACTACTGCAAAGTGGTTTTGGAACATGATTATGAGATAAAATATCAGAAAATTAATTAAATTTAAATTTTATATAATTAAATAATTTTCTAACATGTTTATATGTTATTGCATAAAAACTTAATGATTATTATTAATATTTTAATTTAATATAATTACATTTTATAACGTTTTTATTTTATTGCATGAAGCTTTCACCATTAATTTCATTATTTTTATTATTTATTATTATTTTTTATTTAATACAATAACATTTTATAACATGTTTAGATTTTGTTGCACAAAACTTTCATCATTATTCTTATATATTATTTTTTATTTAATATAATTTAATTTTACTGTTTATATTTTTGCTTGCTTTCATTATTATTATTGATAATTTTTTTATTTAATCTAATTATATTTTATAACATGTTAACATTTTATTGAATGAAGCTTCCGTTATTATTATTTATGTTTTATTTAATATAATTTAATTTTATAACGTTAATTTTTAATACATGAAGCTTTCATTATTATTTTTTTTTATTATTTAATATAATAACATTTTTAACGTTTACATTTTACTGCATGAAGATTTCATTATAATTATTTATTATTATAATTTTTAATTTAACATAATTAAATTTTATAACATGTTTACAATTTAATTCCATAAAGCTTTCATTATTATTGTTAATTTTTTATTTAATATAATTGAATTTGATAACATGTTTATATTTTAAAATATTTTATTTGCAGAAAGATTTCATTGTTATTATTGATTATTGTTATTATTAATTTAGTACAATACAATTTTATAACATTTATATTTTATTGCATAAAGATTTCATAATTAATATTTTTAATTTAATTTAATTTTATAACATGTTTATTTTTTATTGCATGAAGCTTTCATTATTACATATTATATTATATTATATTATATTATATTATATTATATTATATTATATTATATTAAATTATATTATATTATATTATATTATATTATTTTTATTTAATATAAGTAAATTTTTAACAATTATATTTTATTGCAAGAAGACTTTATTATTTTTATTATTTATTATTTTTATTTAATTTTAATTTTAAAACATGTTTTATGGCATGAAGCATTTATTAATATTATTAATAGTTAATTTTAATTGAATTTTAAACACAGAGATTATTTATGTTTTATGTGTAGAGATGTGTATTCCCAGAAAGCAAAAACAAACAACAACAAAAAAACAGACGATATCTCCAGTTTCCAGTCAAGAGCAATTTACTGTAGCTTCCATTATTTATCTGTGATGATTAATGAGTTGAAAATGGCCGTCTACTTCACACAAATGTAAAAGGAAATGGCCATTTAGCAAAGCCATCTCTCTTTTGATCCTCACACATAATGCTGAACAGCTGAGGCATTTGTCTTGACTGCTGTCTGTCTAAAGAGATTAAGTGCAAATAACATCATGTCTACTATTCTGAATTTCATCATAATCCTTCAAAGAAAAATAAAACACTGCGTTTAAAGCGTATACAGCCATAAAAGTGTTGTATTGTGGATGGATGGGAATCTATCTGCATTTCTAAGTGAAAGCTATCTTTGTTAACAGTGTGAAGCTGGAGCAGTTGCCATGGGGACGATCCTCCAATCTGCTGTGCTAAAATAAACCAAGGTCTGCAGTGTTAGCACAATGAAAGCTGATCGCAGACGAAGCAGAAACAAGAGCAGTTCCAGACACACAATCTGAAGAAACCACATTTTAAGGCAAGACACTGCAGGTTAATAGGGTAATACAATTAACTAATAGTTCTCAACATACTTCCAAAGTTAAATAATTGCTTCAGGAATTGCAAACTTTTCTAAATGACAAATGCAATAAACATTTAGCTAATTTGCATACATTTCTAGCACAAAATGTGAATATTGGATGGAGTCAGAATTAATTTCACATTTAAAATTTGTACATATTAGACTTAAGAGTATTTTAACTATTTTACTCTTTTTATCGCAACAAAAAAAGAGAAAACACTGTGAACAGCCCATAAGTGAAGGTCTGCATTTTTTGTGGAATTAAATGTTTTATATAATCAGCTAAATTAAGTATTTACATATTCCTCTGTCAAAACAAAACACCAGAATATAGGTGGTAATAAAATTGTGACATTTGGTACAGGACCCAGAATTGCAAGAACATTTGAGACATTTTCCATTCATTTTCCTCAAACTGGAATGATACTTAACAAGTGTAGGCCTAATTTAGATTTAAACCAAATATTATCAATGTCAAATATTGTTACATGCTTAAATACGATAGGAAACATTTAATAATGTGACTAATTGTTTTTTTACTAATTGTTTAAACTGTTACTAATTGTTTAATGTGATTTTTCTAATATATCAATAAACTTTTTAGACCACTAACAGAGTTGACAACAACAGACCGAACGTTTCCCACCTTTTTTTTTGCATTAGCTCAAGATTTAAAGCTCAAACCAGATACTACTTGACATCTCTATATATAGTTTTGCGTATTTTCATCAAAATATAGTTTATAGTGAATGAGAATTTCACAATAACAGAGTTGACATACACTAAAATTAATCTATGATTGGTGTATTCTATTTCCCCAGATTAATAAAGGGACAAGAAAATGAATGAATGAATGAATGAATGAATGAATGAATGGTGTATCCTATACACTTTTGTGCAAAATGACAGACGAATGACATCCCTTGAAGCATGTTTTATGAGTTTCTTTATAGATTGTTGTGCCTTTTCATGTATATCAGTTTACCAAAACATATAGAGACGCAAAATGTATTTTTATTACTTAAATTACAGATAATACATAAAATAGATAATTCAAGCAAAAGATTATTTAACATAGTAGAGTAAAAACACAAAAAAAGATGCTAATTAAACTTAATTATTTCATAATAATTGAAGTATTGAATTGAAAGTATGATTCAGGAGGCAGAAATGGTCATAAATAGGCATAGTGGGAGTCAAGTCTTTAAGTTAATATTTACCAAAATACACATACAAACATTATTTTTTAGAGATAACTCATGGTATTATCCAAACAGTTTCATTAAAGCTTTTGTGTTAGAAAAAATGAACACGTTCTTATAGGACAGTGGTCACCAAACTTGTTCCTGGAGGGCCGGTGTCCTGCAGATTTTAGCTCCAACCCTAATCAAACACACCTGAACAAGCTAAGCTCTTACTAGGTATACTTGAAGCATTCAGGCAGGTGTGTTGAGGCAAGTTGGAGCTAAATCCTGCAGGGACACCGGCCCTCCAGGACCGAGATTGGTGACCCCTGTTATAGGAGATGCAAAATGTATGATCAATTCTAGAATTATAACTGGAGCTTAAATTTTGATTTGTGGCTCAGTGCATGAGGAAAAGGCTGAGAAAATGCCCTTTCAGTTGAAATATACAGGCACAAACTGATAAAGTGTGATGAAATAAATAACAATAAATATGTTTGGATGTTTTCTTTACATTAGGTAAAAAAAAATCATGAAAAAAAGCCACAAAATCTCCAAAAGAAAATGACAGGTGCATAAGAAAACAACGTAGTGTGTTGATTTTGGTGACATATCTTATTTAAACACATATTTTGGGAAAATGCTTTGAAATTTGCAAAAAAAAAAAAAAAAAAAAAAGTTAAAAACTCTGGGCAAACTTGCTAATCTTTCTTGGTGGCTGTTATTGAATTACTTACTTCCACTATAATGACATTTGATTATTGCAAAGCCAAGACATCATATTTTTATGCACTCTTGATTGTTGGTGGTTTTCCTTGTTGGGAAGGGTTGAAATGTGTTATTTTTACTGTTGATCATCAGTTGCAGTGCAAAACAGCGTAGTATTTGGCTTTAATATGGAGAATAGTGTGTGTGAGAGTGTAATGGCCCGTTTCCACTGAGTGGTACAGTACGGTACAGTATGGGTCAGTACAAATCAAATTCATTAGGCTTGCATTTCCACTGCCAAAGGTGTAACAATGGTAATTCCATTATATCATGTTTATAATTTTCCAAAAGATTATGATACTAGTTAAACATGGCAGTTTGTTCTAGTTTTAGGTTGCTGAAAAATCATTTGCTTCTTTATTTTGTCAGGCTTCTCCTTTGTTTTTTCCCGCTTTACTTTTGCGTTTGTCTGTTCATGAAAGGATCGGATGTCAGAAGCACTTAAATCATGCGCATGTTATTATCATCCGCTCTAGAGGTTGGTTTATTAAAATATATATATGCGCTGTGAGCGATCGGGAACTCTCTGGATCAAGTGAAACTGCTAGATCTTTAGATGGCCTCTTAAACAACAACAGGACAACAGATTTATCTTCTTGGCCTTATGGCTGCTTAACAACATGATGACAAGGTTTGTTTGAGCTTGGGTTAACCATGTCTCGTTATTATAGGTATATATCATTACAGTGTAATGTCTCGGCGGTGTATTTTAAAAATGGCACTTCCTTTGTTTTCATTTTTCTGGCTTGTGTATGCGTTAGTGACGCTTCTCTGTAAAATAATATTGTTCAGCTGTGCGTCTTCCTCTGCTTTTTGGTACTCTTTTACTGTGCTACGTACCCTTTTAAAAGGGTACCCAAAAAGTCGTATGATACGGCGGGGCCGGAGTGGGACTCCTTTTCAGCCCTTGAGTTTCAAGCCTCAGACCGGCCCACCTCAGTTCATGACTGACTATATTAAAATAAGGTCACACTGAGCTGCGAGAAAATAGATAAAAAGAGTAGAGCTGCGGTAAAATAATGAATAAAAAAGCTGTGGTCAAGTTAATAAATAAATAAATTTTAAAAAGTGTGGCTGCTGATTGCAACAGATTCTGGAGCTAGGGATACCGGCCCTCGCGGCCAAAAAACGGACCAGCCCACCGGGAATTCTCCCGGTCCACCCGATTAGCCAATCCGGGCCTGTGATACAGTTCACTTTTGGGTATCTCTTGACAGTGGAAACGGCCATAAAAGTGTACCGTACCATGCCACTCAGTGGAAACGGGCTATTAGAGAGACCTTTGCAAACTTTCCTTAATATGTCTGAGGAAATCAAAATAAGCAGCTCAGCACCTAATAAATATAGTAAATGTATTTATGCACACAACTATAATCTGCTGTTTTACTCCACAGAGCTCCATATAAAAATCAAAATCTTTTCTCCACAGGTTTATCTAAATATACTACCAACTAATGATCAAGAGTAAAAATGTACAATTGTAACTCTTCTCAACAAGGAAAACCACCAACAATCAAGAATACATGATTGTTGCATGTTTTCATGGCTTTGCAATCCAAAAATGTCATAATAATGGAAGTCAATGGGGCAAAAACGGTCACTAACATAATGAAAGGTAAGTCATTTTGATCAATACACAAGAGATAAAACATATTCATATAGTTAATAGTTTATATAGTGCTTTATGGCAAGAATATGTATGTGTTGTAATTTAAATACAATTTAAAACATTAATTAAAACCTCTGTAAACACACTGAGAAAAACAAACATAATAAGTAAGCACAGCAACTCTGTGTTCCCTGCTGTGCGCAGTGTTCATTCTGATCCAAACAGAGTCTTTTGTGTTTTTGAGCGGGGTGGGCATGACTGGTGATTTGAGGCTGACTTTGCAGATGCCTGAAGCCACGCAGCATAGCAACGGCACACAAACCCTTGTGCGGCTGAACGCTCGGTCACATTCAGCTCACTCGCTCTCCAAACAGCAGATGTGTGCATGGAAATATTTGGAGAGGTTTTACATTGCGAGAAGAAGACGACGACATGCAGTGCCAGACATTTTGATGGCATGCTGCAGCACTGCGTCAGTATGTGAGCTGGCATTACTCTGAACAGATGCAGACTCCTCCAGCGCCCACATCCTTGACACGCACACACCCCTCTCTGGAGCTCAGCCAATCAGACAGACACGGCCTCACGAGGCCCCTCCCCCTACCATCAGAGCCAGCATTACAGAGCTTCTTTGTGCTCTCCGTGATGAGTAATTTCTAATTTCAGCAGCCCATTTACCTCCCCGGGCACTGAAGACTTCACACGTCGACAGAGTAAGCAAAACAGCTGTTCCTGTGCAAATGCGGTGGCTGTTTTTGACTTTGCAAGCTCTGTTAGACATCCACAAAAGCAGTCACAAAACATATAGGACTTCAGAAACTGATGCAGAACGTTGCTGTTCAGATGATTTACAGTGAAAAGTATTTAAAACCATTTGAAGATTATAGTTCAGCATATTAGGATGTAATCCACAAATTTGGATTAGAAAATATGCTTCAATATTTTTTAAACAGCTCATATATTTTATCTTTTAAAGAAGGATTGAATAAGCCTGCACTCTCCAGTAATGAAAAGCAAAACACATTTTGAGATAAAACTACTGCTTTGATGCAAAGAATCAGTGGAAGTTTTGGTCACACGGGACTTTCCTCCATGCTCATTGCGATTTTTCATTACTGGAGTTTGTAGACTTATTGGATTTCTGTCTGTTTGGATTTTCTAGTTTAAACATAATTTGAATGCAGTGAATCTCTAACTTGTTTTCATTTGAAAACTGACTTCTTTCGGTGGATTGGTTTGCTTGAAATGTGCTTTCAAGACCTAAATTAAGTGCCCTTATAGTTGTATTGAATGTCCACTTGTAGTGTGCTTTAAATTTAGAAAGTATATATTTAAGAACAATGTATTCAGATAAAATTAATTAAATAAAGTGTCAATTTATGTATGCATAAAAAGCTAAAATATACCCCCCTTTAAAAGTCCACTTTGTAATGTCAGATTAGTGTTTACATTTTATATCAATAATCTTTTGTCATGCTTTAAAGAAGTGAATTAATTTAATATTGAATTTTAGTACTTGATTATAGGTTCAACTGATTGGTGTTACTTGAAATTGCATTTAAAGATGAATGCTCTAAATGGAAACATCAGTGTATGTATTTTAAATATGTTTAAAAAGGGCATTAAAAGATTTCAATTTAAACTGCAGTTAATTATATTTTGTAGGGATGTCCAGATCCAATGCACGTGATCGGAAATCGGGCCTGATCGGAAATCGGCTTCAGACTCGATTGGAATTGGAAATTACCTCCCAATCAGGGCTCGAATATATATGAAGTATCTCTGCGGTCTGGAGGTATTATAAAGTTTATGAGACTTTTAAGTGCCGTTGCAAACAAGTTACTGCAAACATTGCTGGCTTTGCAAAAACTGCGGCACTTTTATTTTATAAGTTTGTTTACATGACTGCTGGGTATTTTAAGTCAAGTTGCTATTTGTTTTTATATTAGATTTTTTTATATTTACCGTTGCCAAAAGTGGAGTATTTATATTATTTATTACTTGATTTTTCAAGCTACCTCAGAGAAGAGTTGTTGCATGTTAAAATAATGTGAATTAAATAAAAAATAAGGAACATCCTGGATCTGTTTCTTCAGTCTTCTTTATTCTTTTATATGTATTATAGAAGAATTGGATCGGCTTTCTGTATCGGTAGATCCTGGAAATCAATGACTCAGACTCGAGGGCAAAAAAACCTGATCGGGACATCCCTAATATTTTGGTATACTAAAAATCTGTAATTACAGTAATGTAATATAAAACTTATTTAAGTTCTACACTGTAAATAAATCCTAATCGCCTTAATTTTTTAAGCGGAATCAAATTAATGTTATGAGTCATTTGAACTTCTATTAATCTGACATAAAACAGCTTGTGTAACTCATACAAATAAGTTGTAACATGATTAACCTAGTTTTATAAGTGACAATTAACTAAAAACATATGCCGTAGGACTTATTGATCATATAATGTTTTTACAGTGTACATCTTTGAAAATTCAGCCACATATAAAGCTATAATATATTTGCATTTAAGTGTATAAAACATTTTATTCCATCACAAAAAAGAAAATAATCATTGATTGAAAACAAATAAATGATAATGATATATATATATATATATATATATATATATATATATATATATATATATATATATATATATATATATATATATATATATATATATATATATATATATATAATATTTAATAATTAATTAAATATGTAATAATAAAAAAAAACAAGTCAACCATAATTTTGCTAAAATATACATACCTTAACTGTTGTATTTCTAGCAAACAGTTCAGTTAAAAGAAATCGTATAATCAACACATCAAAATCCACACTAACAAAACTCATAATTAAAACCATGGTCAATTTCTGTCATGTTTTGGTTAAAAAAATATTTAACCATATTTTTAAACCTGATTTAACCATATAATTAAACCATATTATTTGCATAAAGTACTGCTTTTAAAACATGCTATACTGTACTTCATTTTAACAAGGGATTATTTAAAACAAATGCCTCTTGGTTTTATATTGTGTAAGCCTGTCGCATTCACACACATTCAAATGTGTCTAAAAATCTCCAAATATGGCTGTTGGCACTGTATATGGCAGCGAATCCTTCATCAGACCCATACATAAGCTCATGTAAATGGAAATATGACGTGGACCGTGGACCTTTGTTGCACGTCAGCCTCAGGCTCAATAGCCCTTATTTTTGGACACCAAACCACAGTGGAAGAATCCAAAAGGATGTTAAGGGAGATTTCCTGCATGGGCGTTTGCTTTTGCCACATTTCCTCTTGACTCTGCTGAGGTGACAGAGCAAGGCAAATCAGACAGAAACACATCAGAAGGCCATTGACCCAAATGCAACACTTTTTTTCCCCTCTCGGCTCTCATAAGTCCTGCTATCCTCCTTTCAGCTGACTGAACACTGACTGTCCTGTTTCCCACAGATCTGAGCTGATAGCAGACACTTCTGTGTGGAAACTTTGTACTGCCTCACTGACCTACATATATACGCTACAGCGAGATGCTCTTTGCGGGCATTGAATGCATTTGCACCTATAGAGTACAATGATCTGACACTTGCAGATTAGATACTTCTTGTTTTGGCTTTATCGTCTGTGTTAGATTTCGAAGTATTGAGTTTATCAGACGGACAGATTTGAACTGTGGATAAAATAATAATCAGGCAGAGCTCGTCCCACAGGAAATTATGATTTTACATGAAGAAAAAAGATCTTTATATTTGCTCTTTTATTCTTGAGAGACCTGCAAGGACTCATGAGTGATTCAGATTGCACTGCTTGTCATATAGCCACTTCCCAAATGAATAATAAATGGACATGAAATTTTCATTCAAGCTGAAATTATTATTTTATGTGAGAAAATGGAGGTGGAGCAATGTGATATGAGAGACATAAAGCAGTGTTTATATAAACAATTCTTTTTAAAACTCCAATTATATTGTCTGTTGAAAAGTTTAACACTCATTTAGATTAGGCGAAAATGGCTGTTTTGAGTTCTGCAGGAAATCTCATCTGCAGTTGCACTGACACCATTTTCTAATGACTATTGCACATGCTGGAGACTGGAATGACATTGTTTTGGACAGGAAAGAGTGAGCTGTGTTAAGTGGGTGAGGGGTGTTGAAGCAGAGCTAGAGTATCTTTCACTGAACACTTCCCAAATCTACTATTCGAGACTATTTGTATCTCTACTAAAATCTTCTATATTTTATTTTATGCATCACTTTTATTGTCCAGAGCAAAATGCAATAAAAATGCACAGTCATCATCACTGGCTGTCAAGTTTATACACTTTCAGAAATAAAGGTACGCGAGTTGTCACTGAGGTAGTACCTTTGCAAAAGGTACAAATTTGTACCTAAAAGGTCCATATTAAAACCTCAAGGGTACATATTGGTACCTAAAAAGTACAAAAGTGTTCCTCTTAAAATTTGTAGGTACTATTATATACTTTAGGGGTACCAATATGGACCCTTCAAGTACAAATGTGTACAATTTAAAAAGGTACAACACCAGTGACAGCTCTCGTACCTTTATTTCTGAGAGTGGCAGATTTTTTATTATTACACTACCATTTAACACTTTAAGAAATGCTGGGTCATTTAAACCCAAATTGGGTAAAATACGGACTAACCCAACTTTGGGTAAAATTACGTCCTATTAATTTAATCTTGGGGCGTCATGGTGGCGCAATAAATAGGACGATTGCCTCACAGCAAGAAGGTTGCTGGTTCGAGCCTCGGCTGGGTCAGTTGGCATTTCTGTGTGGAATTTGCATGTTCTCCCTGTGTTGGTGTGGGTTTCCTCCGGGTGCTCCAGTTTCCCCCACAGTCCAAAGACATGCAGTATATGTGAATTGGGTATAAGGTAAATTGTGCGTAGTGTATGTGTGAATAAATGCGTATGGATGTTTCCTAGTAATGGGTTGAAGCTGGAAGGGCATCCGCTGCGTAAAACATATGCTGGATAAGTTGGCGGTTCATTCCACTGTGGTAACCCCAGATTTAAAAAAACTAAGCCGAAAAGAAAAAAAGAAATGAATGAATCATGTAAATCTAATGATTAACCCAGTAGTTGATTTAGTCCGTATTACACCCAAAACCAGGTTGAAATAGCCAAGCATTTTTAGTATGAATATTTATCTTTTTTTTTTCATTCATTTGGGAAAAAAAAAAAACCTTCATTCGTTCATTCATTCATTCATTCATTTTCTTTTCGACTGTAGCACTGAGGGAGTCACAATGACTCAAGTCCAATTCCTGGCTGCTTTTCCCATTCTTTTAAGAATTCTTAAAAAGATCCCTAAAATATTTTTCTTTTGTTGAATATATACACAGAAAACCTAAAACAATTCACGAAAATATTAAACAGGGTCAAATATATGAATACTGATCCCAAACATTTGTAACTTTAAAGTTTAGGTTTGGGTTCCTACAATGGATGTCAATATGGCCTAACAAGAAGCATTCTACAAAATATGTTCTTTAGTAGAGGAAAGAAACTCATAAAGGTTTAACACCACACGTTCTCGTTAAGGCAAATTTCACATTGCAGCAACTCAATGCATTCAGGCATGTAGACATGGTCAAGACAATCTACTGCAGTTCAAACCAAGCATCAGAATGGGGAAGAAAAATTATTTCAGTGACTCTGAACGTTGGTGCCAATCTACTGATCTACTGGGATTTTCACACACAGCCATCTATAGGGTTTACAAAGAGTGGTCAGTAAAAGAGAAAATATGCAGTGATTGGCTGTTCTATGTGTGCAAATTGCTTGTTGATGTCCATCCCTTTATGACCACAGTGTACCCATCTTCTGATGGCTATTTCCAGCAGGATAACGCACCCTAAATAAAAGCATGTATCATCTCAGACTGGTTTCTTGAACATGACAATGAGTTCACTGTACTCAAATGGCCTCCACAGTCACAAGAGCTCAATCCAATAGAGCACCTTTGTGATGTGTTGGAACTGGAGATTCACATCTTGGATCTAAAGTTAACAAATCTGCAGCAACTGCGTGATGCTATCATGTCAACTTGGACCAAAATCTCTAAGGAATATTTCCAGTATCTTGTTGAATCTATGCCATGGATTAAGGCAGTTCTAAAGGGAAAGGGGGTCCAACCCGCAAGTAAGGTGTACCTAATAAAGTGGCCGGTAAGTGTATACTGAAAAATGTTTAGTCATAGAAATCCATAGTAATATTTTCTCTTGCTATATATATGTCAATGGCTTTTTTTTTTTTTTTTTTTACAACATTTTTCATTGCATCTTGCTTTGATTTTTTCAAGAACCACTTGAGTAGCCTAAATAATTAGAATTTTATCATTTTTGGGTGAACCATCCCTTTAAGCATCATAAAATACCCTCATGATGCCCCTGATTTATACACATAACCTTTATTTAATTAAGTTGTAAACAATCCACAATGTCATACCAGTCAAAAACAATGGCACTTAATCGGCACGGAATTCACAAGTGAATAATGGTGTTGACTTGTTTCGGCTCTGAGCAGCAAACAGCTTCCCAGCAGCAGCTCCTTCACCACAGCCTCCTCTGACTAACAAAAGGCCATTGCCCAAAACCACCAGGGAGCTCTCCACCTCTCCAGCAGCTGGGGTGAAAGGTCGCAGGCTTGTTTTTCGTGGAGGCCCGAGTCTGCTAAAGTGCTCGCCGTCCTCCTTCCCTCCCGCCATTGTCAAGCTGACAGGAAAACGGTTGCACTGCCTGAGCCAAAAGCAGCAAAGCAAGAGAGGCGGGAGAGAGTGCGAGAGTGTCCTGTTTAATTCATCACTCCGGTGGCGCTGGGTTCGCCCCTCCACCCGGACTGCAGTGCTGTGAAGTGCTGAATAACTGACGGGGCTGCCCTACATCTGCAGCAGGGGCTCCTGGGCATGACAGAGAGACAGAAACGCTCTGAGACAGCAGGCGGCAGAGAGCATGAGGCAGATATAGGTCAGTCAGACCCTGAGACGGGACGATGACATGCTGCAGAAATGAAGGGAGGGGAGACTGCAGTGTTCGCCATTGACCGCATGAACCGGTAATGCTCGAGTCGGTCGGGAGATGGCTTCTGTACCTGCACATGCAAATCTTCCTCAATGGGTCCGGACTCAACACAGTCTCAGACATTTCATGATGATGTCGAGCATCATAATCGCCTTTACTGACCCTGCTCCAGTTTGGTAAATTAAATTTCATGACACACAAAAAAAAGGGGGGTGGTGGATTATTGCAGTGCTGACATCCACTAATCAAATAAAGCTGTAGATGGATTGACTGTCTGATATGAACGATGGGTATAGATGTTGTGGACATTTGTATGATTAACAGCGATGTTTCAATTCATTTATATATTTATTTTTACTTTTTTTTTTTTTACTTTAATTGTACCCCAAGAGTAATTGGTGGTTCATTACACTGTGGTGACCTCTGAAAAATTAGGCACTAAGTTGAAGGATAGTAAGTGAGGGTTTTTTCGTTGGTGCCAATAACCTATGTGTCAACACATAGCACTGAGGTGGTCACAATGAGTCAGATTCTTCTCCTCTCTCTCTACTTCCCATTCATTCCTGCCCCATCTCAAATAATTGTTAAAAAACTAAAAATGGTTTCTAATGGGTTTTTAATTTAAATTTTTTAGGATAGTGTAGTGAGGAGATATAAATGAATGAGGAGCAGAGAGAAAGGAGAAGCATCGGAAAAAGGACCTCCAACTAGGAATCGAACTCAGATCACCGTGATCACCTCAGTGCTATGTGTCGGCACACTAAACACTGGCTGTTGGCCTCAAGTTCAAAGTCTTTAGAGAAACCCTAAAAAATGTTTGACAAAAAAATGATAAGCATCCACACAATCTCCTCAGTTATATTTAGTTGAATATATTAATCTGTGCTGTGCTCTTGCAATCTCAATAAGTAAAAATCAAAACAAAAAAAAGGAAAGTGTTGAGAAAACAGCAGTTAAGAAAGCATCTAACTAAAGTGTGTTTGCACAAGCTCTGCAATTCACAGACATCATGTTGACAGATGAGATCATTAAACCCTTGTGCAACCTAAGGAGCCGATCACACTGAACACAATATTGTGAGTTGAGAGGCACCCTTTTGGAATGATTTACTAATGGCCGCGAACATTTTGCGTGCAGCGCTTCGTGTTTTTGTCATTGCATGCTGTGCGCTTGCATTTGAAAAAGTTAACTTTGAAAAGGAAAAACACGCTACGTCAGTTGCGTTTCATTCTCTAATCAAATTAAAGCATATGCGAGGTTTCCCTTGAGGTAACAGCAGTGTTTGTGTTGTCAAGACAACTACAGAGACTTTTAAAGATGGAGGAGAGACTAGTAGTTACTGTTTTGCGTTATCTGATGCTGTATGACTCACAAATCTGGAATTTCACAATATTATTAAGTTATTTCCAAGCGAATGTTTCTTTTCCACAAAAAAGGCATTGTGGTACGCCTTGCGTTTTTGGAAAGTAAAAGTGCATTTGGTGTGATCAGCCTCTTTGAATGGAAACATGGATCTGTGTGTCACTAGTTGAAACTGCTTATTTCTCTAGATTTTAACATTCTTTGAAACATCTGAAATAATGTAAGCAGCCCTACACAAGTTAGCAAAATATATAACAATGTTTTAGTGGTTTTTGGATATCTTAAGGAAGAAATCATACATAATATACCTTTAATGCAAAAAACACACTTTTCGGCAAAAGGTGCATTTAATATGACATTTTAATTATATTATTTGGAGTTTACCGAGAGGAAATTCATTTTCGGAAAATGTGTGTATATAAGGAAAACTACACAAACTTATCAATATCCAAGAACAATCACATCACAAAGTTGACTTATCAAGATGGAAATTTGTAAAATAAATAAAAACACTGCTTAGCTTTTACTATAGAGAAAAGATTTTCTTCTTTGAGATTATACATTTTTTAAAACGATTATTCAAAAATAAAGTTATTTCAATTAAAATTTGACTAATTTAAACAAGTATGTTTACATGCGTTTCCACTGGGTTTCCCCCACAGTCCAAAGACATGCGGTTTAGGTGAATTGAATAAGCTAAAATTGGCCATAGTGTATGAATGCAAGAGTGAATGGGTATTTCCCAGTGTTGGATCGTGACTGGAAGGGCATCCGCTGCCTAAAACATATGCTGGATAAGTTGGCGGTTCATTCCTCTGTGGCGACCCCGATTAATAAAGAGACTAAGCCAAAAAAAAAAAGAATGAATGATGAATGAAATTGGCCGTGGTGTATGTGTGTGAATGAGAGTGTATGGGTGTTTCCCAGTGTTGGATTTTGGCTGGAAGGGCATCCGCGGCATACAAAAATTGCTGCATAGGTTGGCGGGTCATTCCGCTGTGGTGACCCCTGATTAATAAAACAACTAAGCCGAAAAGAAAATGAATAAAAGAATAAATGAAACAAGTATGACTTAATGAATTAATTTCCAGTCAGCACAACGATCCTTCAGGCAAGCTGTTGATGGTATACTAACCACTAACAAAAAAAATACAAAGCAGATCCCATGGTGTGAGAGATAAGGTGATCATTCTGTGTGTCCAAATAAACATCTTGAGAAAACCGTTGGTACTAAAAACATTACCACAGGAAATAGAAAAACAATGCAGGTCTACAGTGTTTTTCTCACCCTAGTGGAATGAAAATGTTTGACAGCACTTTAAAAAGCATCTAAACTTTATAGCTTTATAAATCCTATGAATACTTTAATGTCAGCAGCACTCCATCCGCTAGAGCTTTGCAAATCTGAGGATCATGCAGGATGATTTTATATGAGCTTCAGTGAAACAAAAACATTCTGTCTGTACAAACAGTGACACAATCAAAGTCACTTAATATAATCTGAAATTTAAAATCATATGGTTTCATTAAACAATTCAAAATACAGACACTGCGTTTAATTCCCATTAATTCAGACTTACAGACACACTATTTTACTGGCACTATAATGCCATTTGTACAGAATTTGCATTTAATTTTTAATTTGCTACTACTATTTGCAATCTGATCGAATCCAGAGGGCAAAATAAACATTGTGCTCTCAAGTTCACAACGACTTGCAGGACCTGTATTTGTGTTGTGGCTTTGGCGGTTATGGCTGTAGAGCGAAACCAGCTTGTTTCATGTGATGCTGAGCTTCTGCCCTGAACCCTGGTGTCTGAATCCAATGCGGGTGATATCAGTCAACAGCCCCCTCCAGTGAATCCCCCACAGCACCTCCTCCAGATCAGCCTGTCCTCCCGCCTGCAGGGCCCATTAGAAACCCCACATGAAAGCCTCTGAATGGGCTCTTTCAGATTAGCACTGATCCCACATTGTTTATGCAAAGTAATTAGGAGCACATAGGAAACCCGGAGGTTAATTACAAAAGACTGGATTACAGTCATATCTCTGTCATGTCTAAATAAGCAGTGCACTACAATGCACGCAGAAACCCCCAAATAATTTTCTTGACACATCCTCTGTTTGTTTACCGCTAGAAAAAAATAAGCGTGAGAATTCTGTAATGAACTTATGTTACGATCAAGCAGGACGGCAAGCAATGATTTTAATCATCCGTGTTTTGGTACAATAGTAAATCCCCTGTTTTGTGGTACTTTCTCACAACACAAACTATTGGCCAGTAAGCAAAGAGTGGGTGATCTTTTGTGGCTATTTAGATGAAATAACCATGTCAAAAATGCAGAGTTCCACGCAATTGATTCATGTTGTCTTAACACAAATCTATTAAAGGTGTGGTCCACTACAATATCTTATTTTAAACTTCAGTTGATGTGTAATGTAGCTGTGTGGACATAAACAGCATCTATGAAATGTAAATGTAAAAGGTTGAAAGTTCAATGCAAAGGGAGACATTGGCTTTTACAGAGTTAGCTTAGCAAAGCTTACAGCGAACAAAGTTTGTGGACTACAAAAAAATACATCCGGGTTAATAAGATCCCAAACACATCAAGTTACGCGCATACACCCTGCACAGTGAAGGGGCGTGGCCAGAGGCGCTGTAATGTTATAGCAGAGAAGGCTAAAATGCTGTCCAAATGCTGCTATTTCCACAGAGCTTCTTCTGCGTCTGTATTTAGGATTCCAAAGCACATAACACAAAGAGAGAAGTGCTTACAGTTTTAATTATGTTCCAAAGAATTATAAAACAGATATAGCTAGCATTTGACAAAGGAGCGCTTCCAGAATCTTTCCCAGTTCAGTGCTGGATTCAGCTAAAAATCGTCATATGCTAGACTGAGGTCATGTGAAGGGAAGCAATCAGTAAGAAACTGAACATTACTTATAATATCATCGTCACTTTATGCCTGAGTGCATGCACGAATTGTGTTACTTGCACTATTGTGTGTATATTAGGGATGTAACGGTATCAGAATTTCACGGTACGGTAATACCTCGGTATCAATGTCACGGTACGGTATTTATTGAATCATTTACAGGAAAAAACAAAACTTATGAAAATACTCCAAAAAAGTGCCAAAAGTGTCAATGACATACAAATTAGCCATCTATCTGTAAGCTTTGAAACAGGAACTTCAATTTTAATAACAAAAAAATATTAAACCATATAAAAAAAAAAATTAAGTTTTTAATTTAGTATTGTTGAAAACTCATCACATTCAACATTTAATCACTCACTCACTTAGATAGAGATGGGTTTAAAGGAAAATTATCATATAAATATAATCTGGTAAAAGCTGGTATCTCTGGGCATTTACAATGTCCCCTGCAACAGAAAAAAAAAAAACCTCTCATTTGGTACTGAGGTTTCTGGGACAAGAGAGATATGACTTATATGACTTATTTCTTGAGCGCCGAAAACGGAGCGTTTCGAAAACGCTGGAGAGGCCGTTGATTGTGTTGGAAACGCTGCTGCTCCGTCTCAGTGTGGATGGGGAAAGACGGAGACATCTGAAAACGGAGGCAGGGCTGCAAACGTTCGCCTATCTGATTGGGGCTTTTCCTCAATATTAAGTAGCCCACACACAGTTCAGTCTCGCATCCTCTTCTTGTAAGTTAAGACTTCCCAAGTTTGATCAAGGCTGCAGTCTCCCCCTTCTCAGTTTGATATGGAAAACATACCGAGGACACGCGTAAATCTTCAAAGGGAACAGTGTACTTTATAACTTCATTCACATCACCTTGGCTACGTTGTTTCACTTTCTCAACAATAAAATGTAAACATGATTTAAGGAACTGCCTATTTTCTTTTTAATATTAGCAACTTAACAGACAGCAGAAATGCTAAGTGCCGTGCTGCATATATGAGCGTCATCTTCACTGTGTGCATATTTATAACAAAACGGAGCCGATAACAACTGCCTTTTTTCAATTTCAGTGAAAATACGAAACGCACCCTCTCTTTTGCTGAATATCAGTTTTAATAATCGACAATTATAAAAGTATAACATACAATAAGTTTATACATTGTAGGAAATAAAGGCAAGCGATCAGTCAATGTACCTGGATTAATCATTAACTTATCTTTGCGCTTAACCAAAACATGTTACCCGTGAACAAGTAACTTAATAGATTCCAATGACCAAAGTCAGGGAATTGGCCTATGTCGTTAGATAAAGACAACAACATGAATGAAATATCACGTTTAGCAAATATAGTGAGATTAGATCCAGCGGGAGATGCGTGATGAGCAGTCCGACAAGCAGAGCTCTCATCTCATGCTGGAGCGCTTGCCCGAGAGTGTCTGTGGTCACGTGATGTGCGTTTTCAGCGTTTTGGTGTGGACGGAGAGCTGTTCAGAAACGCTGGGTAAAACGCGAGTGTGGACGCGGATCGTTTTCATTCTACAACGCCGTTTTAAAACTAAAACGCACTCTTGTAAAAGGGGCCTTAGAGTTTTACAGCTCTTTTTGATCCCCGCTTCTTGCAGCACACTCCATTTCCGCATTACTGGATCTGTAGCGACAACAGACCGCAAGGGATGATGGGGATTGTAGTTTTCGCTACCTCCCGTTCGCTTCATTCGCCTGAGCAAATTTTCTCAGAAGACCTATAGTTTTACCGAGTCATGCGACTTCGGTAATATCGAAAAAAATTAATATTGCGGTATGACGGTATTTACAATACCGTTACATCCCTAGTGTATATATATATATATACATACATACATATATATATATATATATATATATATATATATATATATATATATATATATATATATATATATATATATATATATATATAAAGTGACTTGCATCTTCAATGGCCTGAATTAATTAATTGTAAATACTGGGATGAACTATTCATTTTATAAAGGGTGTAAATGGGGTCTGAAAGTAGAGGAGCTCAAAATGCTTTAGACTCTGTTTGTACCTGTTTTTAGGCATTGTCTATTCGAGATAAAAAAATTTACAAAAGCACAACTTTACCAAGTTTATACTCTGCTAAACAGAATAGTCATGCTTCAAGATCAAGATTGAAAAAAAAAAACAAAAAACAAAGAATAAAATAAATAAAAAATAACAAAACAAAAAACAAAACAAAACATAAAACAAAACAGAATACATTAAATAAATTGAAATGTTTATACTTACATGAATCACTTATGGGTCCAGATGGAATCTGTGCCTGCAGAAATCTGCAGAAAACACTTTCCGTTTTCCTCTTTCTTTTCAGCAGATTCTGAAGATTATTGAGTCCATTATTCAGTCTATTTATTTACTTCTTTCAATGTGTGTTAAGATATATTTATTTATTTTTCATATTAATATCAGTAATATTATTTTAAATAATACGAAGCAAATGATTTACTAACTACACAGTATGTAAATAAATGCTTCCTGTCTTTTAATATATGGGGAAGCTGCTGTAATTTTGTTTACCAAAAAAGTAGTTCTGATTTTATTTGCATTGTAAACCTAAATAACGTTTTCAGCTCACTTAAAATAATAATTTTTACAAATTCCGTGTAGAAATAACCAAAAAAAAAAAAATCCCCAGATTCTCTCTAGGCCTAAAAAATAAAAATAAAAAATAGTCTGTGCATATGAAAACGCCTTTCCCAGATCCTCATCCTCTGTAAAACAACAATATATATATATATATATATATATATATATATATATATATATATATATATATATATATATATATATATATATATATATATATTGAGTTATTTTTATGGTAAACAAACAGTTACAAACATTGATTTTCACTGCCAAAGTTCTCTAAATATTTTATCTCCCACAAGAGAACGTATGTGTGCAATGGCATGAGGGTGAGAAGCTGATTATTCAGGTGGATGACTGGCAGATACTAATTACATCTGAGTATCAAGTGAGACCTACTCCCCCAGTTTTGACTCACACGCAGCAGATTTTCCGGATGAATGAAATGGGAGAGGGTCACATCAAACAGGGCTGCGCCACAGAACAAATAAAACACAACTCTGCTCTCCTCAGCCCTGGATCCCCTTACACGCTGCCCTTGGCTGCATTGATCCTCATGTGCACAGAGTGTCGGATGCATGGGGAACAGGATCTGAGGAGCTGGAATGTGTCCTTGAAAGCTGTTTACGTAGAGAGGATAGAGCTCAAGGACAGGGAGGGAGCGAAACAGACAATAATAACAGTTAGAAAATATAAATAACCATTAGGCTGAGTCCTATTATTGACAGTAAACTGCACTTCAGTCATAACATCTGACTGAACCAGTTGTCACACTGTCATGGTTTTTATTAGGATGCAGCATTATGTGACTGACTGGAGCACTTCACCGCCCTCTACTGACATTTAAGCTCGACTGCATCAGTTCTAATAATTACTGCCATGTCTGATTACATCAGAGGTGCCCAAAGTAGGGCCCGTGGGCCAAAGTTGGCCCATGGTAACCTTAGGTTTGGCCCGCCATTCCATTTAAAAAGTGAGAAAGAACAATGGGGAGTTGGTTAAGGCAAATGCCTATAACAGAGATCATCATTTTTAATGTAATGTATAACCTTTTGTTTCTTTGTTTAATTATTATTAGTTATGTGCTACAAATAATTCAACAATAGCTACAAAAAGCCAGCTAAAATTAAATGTTTCATATGAATCAGATTTTTAAAATACTGTCACTTGACAGATAGAGGACAATGCACAAGACATAGGTGAGCAAATCAAGGCAAAGGCAAAATCAATTCTTTTGTTTTCAATGGAAAAAAAAAAGTTAAACGGGTTTGAAACAAGTGAAAGGTGAGTAAATAATGACAGAACTTTCATTTTTGAATACATTTTTCATTAAATTAGTCCTAATAGGTTACAGATACAAATGTTTGAATAATAATTAAATCAGACAAAAAGAAATATAAAAAAAACAGCACAAGCTAATTTTTAGCAAAACATTTCACAACTCATTATCAAATGATCAAACAATTGTAAAATAAAAAAATAATGGTTGTCAGTTAATGTGATGGGTGATGTGTTAATGTGAACTGTGGCCACACCTGCAGTTACAAAATCATTATGTGAGAAAACTAAAGTTAGTTTTGAGAAAAGCACTAAAATACCTACTTCTAGATACTGTTTAATTTGATCTGCTTTATATAAAGCACTGAGATTACTGTTTAGGGTGTGCTGCTACTGTCAGTGGTGGTTGCATGTAAAAAAAAACAGTTGTATTATACTAAATTTATTTTTAAAGTGCAGATAAACACTCTTTTTAATTGAACTTTGTATTTAGTTGACTCTAGAAATGCTTGAGAATTTTGATATGGATTAGCTTGGCTGTCACATTGTGTGTAATCGTATAAATATGTAATCTGATGCGCAGTAATAGAAAATATAGCCTATACAGTATACATTAATTAATTATTTCATTTTCTTTTCGGCTTAGTCCTTTTATTAATCTGGGATCGCCACAGCGGAATAAACCGCCAACTTATCCAGCATATGTTTTACACAGCGGCTGCCCTTTCACCCGCAACCCATCACTGGGAAACTTTCATACATACTCATTCACACACAGTACACCATGAACAATTTAGCTTACTAAATTCACATATACCACATGTTTTTGGACTTGTGGGGGTAAGCAGAGCACCTGGAGGAAACCCCCATGGACACAGGGAGAACATGCGAACTTTAAACAGAAATGTCAACTGACCCAGCCGGGGCTCGAACCATGCAGCGACCTTCTTGCTGTCAGGCGATTGTGCTACCCACTGCGCCACTGCGACGCCCCTATAGAGTATTTATTAAAATATAAATACAAGGTCTTTGAGGGAGTTTGGGGACCTTTAAAATTAAATTGTTTCTAAAATGTGGTGGAGTTGGAAATGTGTTGATAGATGAATGAGAGGTCATAAATATTGATGTAAAATACTGAGAGGTTTTTATTGTTTGTTTGTTTTTCTTTCTTTTTTTGTTGTTTTATTTAATAAAATATTTCATTAAATTTTTATTTTTATGTTGTTTTTACTTCTGTATGATCTGAAGTGGTAAGTTAAAATGCAATAAAGATATTTGTTTTAAAAATCTGATGTGCAGTATTAAAATGACATGAGAAAATAACATCCTTTTCAAAGTACAAATTATTCAAACACTGCAATCGTGCAAAGCTCCAAGAACACTTTTGTGAGTCAACAAATCCTTAAAACTTTGTTTGCCTTTGTCTTCCATTTAAGGTCAGGGTAAATGTTTAGTATGATCAAGTAACAGAGTAATAGAGTTTATATCACAGTAGATAAACATTTGATGTGTAATGTGTACTGTATGTCTCCCTACGGTCTACCACTTTGTCTGTGTATGTGAAAAACACTGTGGCTTGAAATGTTCACGTTTTTATTTCTTACATTGTTCATATGATATTTTGTTTCTATTCTTTTATTTTGATATTTTATTATAATTTTATATTTGTCCTCCTATTTCAAGCGTTGGCAACATTTTATCATTTACAGTCATGCCAATAAAGCAATTTTGAATTGAATTGAATTGAATTATAAAATAGCAGCATTTATATGAAACTCACTTGTCAAGTGTGTCAAAATGTTAGACTTTGCTTAAATCTAAATATGTACACATTATAATTATTTTACTGCATATTAAATCCGTAACCTCAAGTCACATAGTCTGTCATCCATGCTGTGAATTAAGATTATGAATGATATATCTGCTATCTTAGGTGTTACCGAAAAGCTTTCATGGGCTAGTCTGAAGATCCTCGCTGCCCTCTCTCCCTCTTTGTCCTCACTCAGCTCACTGTCTCCACGGGGCAAATAAGGTATTTTATATGCTAATGATATGCCCTGGTCCAACAAAGAGCTTCTGCTCTCATGTGGGGGGCCAATTCTTCAAACCATTCACAACCAGCTGTTTGCTCTCTCTCTATCCACATAGTGGGCCAGTTGTTAGAAATTAAACTAAGCTCAATATTTAAGGACCAGATTGTATCGACTCTAGAGGAGATTCCAAGGAGATGGTATTTAAAAAGACCTCAATTACTGAAGCCGTCTTCAACACATTGAGATGTTTTAATTCGCTATCATGGATGAAAATGGCATTATCATTGACTCTGATGCCAGTCAGAGTCTCTTATCAAGTGTCATATCTTTTACATGTGGAGACGTGTGCCATCTGTTCAGAGTGATGTTTCATTAACATCTGGCACAGATGGCCCAACACACATACACTGCTATCAGAGAACAATCTGTAGGGTTCATGACCATTGTCTCTTTAGTGATTATTGCACCAAAATAAAATCTGCACTGTAAAAAGCAATAGCTGTTCTCACTAATAAAATTAAGTGCAGTTAACCTATTATGAATAAGTTAGTTCACCTTACAATATTTAAACAAGAAATCCCAGCTTTTTGGCACATTAAGTTGTTAAACTAAATAGATTCAAGAAATCTTGACTTATGATAAACATGTATTTTTTGAGTGGTCATGTGTCAAAAGCAGGTTAATGATGAACTGTAAAACCAACAGTCAACTTTATCAAATGAAATGAGTGTAGTTGAAGTTAATGAGTTAATTAAATACCTCATTACTTCAACTTAAATAGAGTAAGTTCACAGTACTCATACAGATTAGTTTTTTTTTATCTCTAATTGTTTTTAGCAATAGGTTTCCTCAAACGGTTTGAATTGTCTTAACTTATTGGGTTTTACAGTACTCTGTTGGTTTGATTTCTCTTCATTGGATTTACTGTGCTCAAATCTTTTCTTTACTCAACTGGATTAAGTTCACAGTACTCATTAGGATTAGTTTTTGAACTTAAATGATTTGTTGCAACCAGTTTCCTCAAATGGTTTGAGTTACCTTAACCTTTTGGGTTTTACAGTGTAGTAATGTGAACACTAATAAAAAGTTAACACATCTAACTATATTGAGTCATCGGTACTGAAGTTTACTTTATTAAGACGGTGTAAATACAAACTATTTCAAGTTAAGCTTACTTGAAACTAATACACTACTTAGAAATTTGAATGCATTCAATTTTTCTAAGTAAGGTCAACTTATTACATTTCACAGTGTAGAGATGGCTAGACAGTTCTCATTATGTGTTAACAAATACTATCAATAAAAGACTATCCAATGTCCCAAAAGATGCTATCCAGCCCACCCGTGCTTTCCACATGTATGGCAGAGCAGTGGGGGTGAGCAGAGGCCAGCTGTAGGCCTGTATTGGAGCTGGTGGAGGACAGAAGCCTGCAGGCAACACCCTCCCATCTCATGCTGAGCCAAGTCTTTGTGATCTGAGATCCTGGCTTACCACTGCCCATCTGTCCAGCTCCCAACAACACACATTCTCTCATTCATTAGGCAAACTGCAATCTGCCTTCCATGGCACACGTCTACCTGGCTTCAGTCCATTTGGGGGTTTCATCATCATGTTCTATCAGAGGAATCTACTTTTGCTTGAAAGGAAGACCTGAGCAGAGAATATCTCATTGCAAATAAAAATGATGGTTGGTGAAATATAGGTCAGATGTGAGTATGAGTGGAGCAACAGGAATTTGGGGATGGATCATAGAATAAATGCACAGAGCAAGGAATTCTGCCATCTATCTGTAGAGAAGTGCTAGTGCTAGGGCAGATTTCTTCTAACGTGACCAAAAATATAGTGATTCACTGTACTGTATTTTAAACTATAGCTTAAAACTTTGACTGATTCACATTTAAAGAGTCAGTTCACCCACAAATAAAAATTTTGTTATGTATTAAATATTCCACCCTCATGTAGTTTCATTCCGCTGAGACCGTCATTCATCTTCTGAACAAAAATTAAGATTTTTAGATGAAATTCACGAGGTCCATACAGAGCAATGGTTGTAAGACATTCAAAGTCCAGAAATGAACCAAAACAATGTAATCATGCGAAGCTCCAAGACACTTTTGAGAGTCAACAAATCTTTAAAAACACATTTGTTTGTCTTTGTCTTTCATTTTAGCTCAGGGTACATGGTCAATACAATGCTTGAATGTCGCAATGCTGACTTTAATGGCAATACATATAACGCACACCCTGACCTGATGTGGGAGAGAAGATAGAGGTCAGGAATGCCCAAACTAGGTCCAGGAGGGCCAGTGTTCTGCATAGTTTAGCTCCAACTTCCTTCAATACACCAGTCTGAAAGTTTATAGCTCAAAGACCTAGATTAGCTGGTTTAGGTGTGTCTAATCAAAGACTATAGAATACACAAGATGTGTCTCTTGTATAGTTTTAAATGGGGACAAGTGTAATGGTCAATATGGCGGATGAAGCCCCGCCTACTAGTACAGGAGCCAATCACCGATTGCTATAGACTAACGTTTCCCTGGGGGCAAAGCTCGAGCAAGACGTGTACTTTTACGAGAGTTTGGTAGTCAACAAACACACTGGTACCTCAGCGAAAACTTGCTTCACAGACATGAGAAATATATCCACATAAAGCTTGAAGTCTGTGCTTTTAAATGAACCAAGTGCACTTGAAAACAAAAGTTTTTTGGTTTTGTAATCTGTATGAAACGAAAGCGAGGTACAGTCCGTCCTGTCAAACGCACGTTACATGACAGTAATTACTCAAACGCCCACAAACTTGTAAACAAAGAGTCGCTTTCATTTCTGGAGGAGATTCACCATCAAGACCAAGTTGTGGATTACTTCAGAAGAGCAGCACAATCTGAAAAAGCTTTATCCAGAGGAAGATAATGTGTAGAACGGCCATAAACGAGGTTGGTGTCGTGATCTCGTTCCTTTCGAGTGCGCATGCGCGTTAGTTTAGGCAACCTGAAAATAAGCAGATTTTGTTTGATTTGAATGTTTAGAAATGAAACTTATGAGATGGTTGTTGTTTAATTTTATTGGTGATTCTAAATATGTTATGTAATAGTAAGCTTGACAAACAGTTTTGTAGAATTTGATGTTTGCCCATTCAGACAGAATGCCCGAGCATACTGCCCGAGAGGTGTTTCAAAGATGGCCACCAAGTTAAATGACTTGCCTTAAATGGACTTTGGTCTAATTGGGGTTGGAACTAAACTCTAAAAGACACTGGCACTTCAGGACCGTTTGGGCACCCTTGATTTAGGTAAACAGAGTCAAAGTTTTTACCCCACACAAAAATAGTCACATAGACTCCTTTGACTTTTTGGTATTATTCTGGACTTTAAAGGGCATTGGGGCCGTTGGTGTCTATGGAGGATGAGGAACTGCCAAATTTAATCTAAAATATCTTAATATTGGGATTAGAAAGCCATGAGAGAGTAATTAATAGAATATTTTTATAAACCCTATAAAATATATGGATAAGGAAATGGTCTCCAATAGTTTAGTACACAAACACAAACACTATCTGACTTGATCCAATCAAAAAACAACAGCCACCCACATTTATGCTCTTTCACAACTCCACTAAAACAAATATTTCATCAAAGCATGAAGATTTACACACCATTTACTCACATTCAAGCTGTTTTAAACCTTTAATAATTTCTTCTGCTAAGCACAAAAGTAGAAAAAATATATGGAAGTATTCAACAGAAGAAAAAAGTTATTTTATTTAAAAAAAAAAGTGGAAGATGGGAAATTATAAGGTAATGATTTTTTGTTGGTAAATTAACTCTTAAATTAAAATGTAAATAACATATTACAAAAGAAAAATAAAATGTAAAAGTATAATGAAATGTAACTACTTCAGACCACATTAACAAATACAAATAAATAAATAAAAATCTAAATATGAGGCTAAAATGGACACTTCAACACTAGTTGAGAGATCAGTTCAATGTTTTCAGAGATTACACCTGACTCTACGAGATTGTCTGAGATTATACTCTGAATCTATCACAAAAATAGACTTTCGCAAATCAGCAAAATGCTCCCCCTGTTGAAAGATTTCTCACAAAAGAAATACGAGAGAAATTTGAATATGTTAAATTTATTTCAACATTCCCTTGAGCTGCCCACATAACCCAAATATTCCATCCGTTAAGGAAATATAATCTCATGCCTTTGTGTTCACAGTAGTGGTGTGCGTCTCAAGCTTGTCACTTGTGTTCATCTGTGGACTGATTTCTCATTCTACCTTCTGAAATTCAAACAGAGAGAAGAAATGAAGAGCAAAGAGACAGATAAAGCCAAAGAAGAAGATAGCAAGACAAGGAAAGACAGGATTTCCAGACATGTGGTGCCAATCCCCAGCTGTCAACCTCCATTTGCTTTCATAGGCAGCGTGGTGTGCGTTAAAGCCATAGGGGCAAAAGGTGTAGTGCATACCAGTAGTAAACGCAACGCTCAATGGGACAGCTAAAGAGATTACAGGGATCGTGGCTCACCCCAGCTCCATTCACACACTCATAATGTGACGAAAGGTGGCAGCTAATTGGCTGGGTCTGTCGGCTGTCATTACCTGGACTGAGCCTCTTTTTACTTGCTGCCCCTCCCATCATGCCCACACACTGGAATGCCTTTTTAGGACATAGCTGTCACACAGACCTGGAGCAGGCTGTGGATTCCCCTAGTTTCTTTTCTCATTTGTTTTACCTGGTTTTGTTTATTATTTCTTTCTGGCATGTATTAAAATATCTCTGCTCACAAAGTTCAATGCATGCAAATGTCCCCATGATGTTATATGTGTGGGGAAATTATGAGTTTCCAATGTGACGGTATCAGTGTGGTAACATGATAAATATGTAAATCTTTACTCAGTTTTTTTTTATGTATTGTGAACTTAAAAATACATACTTTCCACACTGTAAAAATGCTGGGTCCCGCACAATTCCTCCATGTTGTCACAAACTGATTAGGTTAACTTAACCTGCTGTTACTAATTTAAGTGAAATGAACAAAACCGTAAGAATTGTGTTGTTTCTCTGCATAACTTAGACATGTACAAAGGGTTGGTACAATTTGGGACATTATTACATTGGAATTATGCACAGCTTGAGTGAACTTAGTACAAATGTGTATGTTTAAAGATCTGGATGATATGAGATCTAAAAATCTCTATGTTTATTGCACAAAGCAATGATCTGGATCCAGAAGGATTACCTTACTTTGTATAATTGAATTCTATTCATCTCATTTTTTAAGCTGTATTTAAAAAACTAACTTAAAAAAGTTAACTTCAATTCATTGGATAGCCTAGTTTAAAGCGATCGCAGGGGAGAGGGGTGGGGGCAGTTCAATTGATATATGTCATTAAACTGTTTTCTCAGCCTGAATGATTTGTTAATGAGAATAAAATATATTTAAAAACAAAAAGAATTGTGTTGTTTATATTAATTTTTAATAAGTTGTTTGAGCAAGAAGCAAAAGTCATTTTCTGTAATGCAGGAAGACTTCAATGCTTCAGTAGCATCCATCTATGGAACCAGCGGTGCCCAAAGTAGGGCCCGCTGGCCAAATCAAAGGTTACCATGGGCCAACTTTGGCCCGCCATCCCATCTGAAAAGATAGGGAGAATGATGGGAAGTTAGTTGCCTTTGACAGAGATCGTCATTTCGAATTTAATGTATACCATTTTGTTTCTTTGTTAAATTGAGGTGCTACAACAAGCCAACTAAAATAAAATGTTTCAAATGAATCAGACTTTTAAAATGTAAATACAGTCACTTGACAGAGAGAGGACAATGCACAAGACATGGTTGAGCAAATCAAGGCAAAGGCAGGAGCAGCTCGACTAGTGTATTCAGTGTTGAGCTTCATTGTGATTGTTTATGTTTTTACTATAATAAGTTGAATATAAAACTTTAAAAATTAAACTGCATCATCATTTAATACACTGTAATACCGAACAGTCAACTTTATCAAATTAAATGAGTGTAGTTAACTCAAAATTGACTGAAAGTTAATTCTACTCATTAAAAAAAAAATTGAAATAAGCATTGAAGGTAATTAAATATCTCATTACTTCAACTTAAATGGATTAAGTTTACAGTACTCATTTAGATTAGATTTTGAACTTAAATGGTTTGCTGCAATCGGTTTCCTCAAATAGTTTGAGTTACCTTAACCTTTTGGGTTCAACAGTGTGTGTATGTTTGTGTGTTTTAAAGCAATTTATTAATTTTTAAATAATAAGCAAAAATGAGCCAATTTAATGTTATACAGTTCGGTATATTTAGCTTTGACCCACAGCCCTCAATCAAACTTGGTTTTTGGCCCTTTAGAAGAAATGGTTTGGGCACCCCTGCCCGAGACCAATTTTTGCAATGATCAGTACGTGAAATACTTATTTACTTATCAAAAAATACCTAAAACAATTATTTTAATTGATTTACCCTTTAAACCAGCAAATTTGTCTGTTACTGATAAAAAGTAGATTGATTATATTTGTTGTAAATGGCCCCCCTGTTGAAGGGGTTAAAAAATTTTTACCTATTATGGTAAACAAAAACAAAGGTTATTTTTCCTGTAGGAATTTCAACTGGGCCTGTGGAATCACAATCCATTGCTGTGTGAAATATACTTCAATGTACACTGAAAAAAATATTCATAGATGGTTTCTAAAGATTTCTATAGATGATTTTTAAGTTAAATGGTTGTTAACAATTTATTTGGGCTGAATTTAAACAAACAAATTAAGCAACAATTTTGCAGACATCTTTTTTTTTTGTGTATGTCAAAAATGTAACACGTAAGATTTACCAAAACTTTCTATAACCTTCTTGAGGTGAAAAAAAAATCAATCAATCAATTTTTTTTAAGTATTACTATGTTTACATGTAAATATATGTACTTTATGTAAACTATGGTCTTGTTCGCACCTGGTGTTGAGATGTGATTTGGTTGAATGAATCAAAATGGACAGATAAGACACATTCCTGTGTTTTTTGTTGTTTATGTCTCTTTTGTCCACTTTGAGCCACTGCCCTGATTTCACTGGGAGTTCTTTAGGCACATGAATATATGTAGGCATTTTCTTATCTTTTGCTCTAATATTGTGAAATCAGATTGCGAAACTTACACATTAGCAGAAAATGGAAAACTATAGAGGGGCAGCATTTTTTATGGGTGGGGTTTGTGTTAGTATCAGGACTGATAAGAGAATGTTGTGCTTTTTACATTTTCCCCTTTAAAAAGTATGATTCCAGATGACAAGGTTTAAACTCAATATGCACATTTAACAACAATTCCTGTATAATACAGTGATCAGCATCCCTCACAAATCTATCTTTGAAATTCACATTTTTAATAGAAAGCTATACAATTTTATATTTGTGCATATACACTAGATTAGTCAGCAGTGAAGCCAAATCTGGAGCTTATCAACGAAATAACCTACGATAACGGTGCAAACACGAGTACAGCTAAATTTACATGTTGTAGAAAAATATTGAATATAAATTAAAAAAAGAGGAGAAATCAAGAGAAGCAAAAAAATATGAAATATTTTGTTGACATTTTGTACTTTTTTGCAATATTTTGCTTGAATTTAATTGTATTATCTTATATCTGTATATGTTTGGTGATTAAAATATTATTTTGATAAACATATCTGTTTAATAAATCTGTTTTGTTTAAATACACCAAAATACAATACCTATATTCACTGAGAAATAGATAAACATTTTCAAAATGGGGTGTACACAGATATGCTGAGCACTGTAGATCAGCATACCTAATTATTTGACCATATGAGTGTTTACAATCGCAATCCAATTGAACGTTTTCAAACACCCCTGGAAGTGTCCAAACTTAGCACTTACTAAGTATATTGTGCATCATCTACTTGTCCACTTACAAACAAACAAGGATTTGTAAACAAATATGGATCTGCAGCACTATAGTTTGATCCTTCTCCTGTTCAACTACTTTATGGCCCAGACTGTCTTTGCATTTACACAATTTGCAATTAAAACAAATATATTTGACTGTCTCTTTATATAAAAACTATGTTGTTTTATAAGTATTTAATTATAAGACTTCAAATGATACCTTGCAAATGGATATATATAGTGCTCAAAAAATAAAGGGAACACTTGGAAATAATACACATTGTACATGTCAGTGGTTTCTTTTTCCGTCAAAAGGAGGTGTAAAAGTGACATCAGCCCCCATCACGACAACACAGTATTAGCCAAGTATACAGACATAGTATTGATGGGTGCACGGCACGAACGGAGCCCCTTCAAGACTCTTGTCTGTAGAAAAAAAAACGCATTTTCCATGGCTTAGCATGATTAGTGCTGCAGTCATGGTACCCTTAAAGGCCTCTGACTGACCCTCTATTGCCTGCGGCAGTTGGCTTGGCTGTGTTTTAGGGAGGGAGGGAATTAAATGCTGGGATCAGGGCACAGAGGCTTCCCGGTGCAGAGCAAAAAAGAGAGAGAGACAACAGGCAAAGGGCCAGCCAGAATACTAAGTGTCTCAATTTCAATACCCTATTAAACAGCAGAGCCCCAAAACACATGCACTCCTCCCACTTTTCCAATCATTCACAGACTGGATTGAGAAAATACAAATGCTTGTCAAAAAAGGCGTGTAAAAAAACTAGTTGCATTACAGTTAAAAAAGTAGGTCATCGTGATATAGCAGATTAGCTTTAACAAATAGCTTTAAGCATAGCAATGCTGAATATGTAATTCCTGAAAGGCAGCCTTTCTGTTCAGTTTGCTGCCTCACTATATGGATAACAGGGTCTTCCTGTTGTGCAAAATGTAGATTATGTAACATTGGGAGAAATGGGGGATGTTACTCCTGACCTACATTCTGTACGTTGGGTATGACTGCACTGAGGGAAGTCATGAAATATACTCTTCACCCTCAGTCAGTTTCAGAGACCTTGATGAGAAATATCTGGAAATATTTAGCCTCAAATTTAACTCAAATGTAAATTAATTCAATTCAATTTGTGTTTATTTCTATAGCGCTTTTACAATGTAGATTGTGTCAAAGCCGCTTAGAAGTTCTGGTAAAGTACAGTTTTCAGAGTTGAAGTTCAGTTCAGTTCACTGCTGAAAGTTTAAACACTGAAGAGCAAATCCATCGATGCGAAGCTCGATAAGTCCCAACCCAAGCAAGCCAGCGGTGAGGAAAAAAAAAATCACCATTTGATGAGGTGAAGGAAAAAAAAACCTTGAGAGAAACCAGACACTGTTGACCATTTTTCCTCTGGCTATTTTTCCTCTGACCAAACGTCCTATGTGGAGCTGCAGTCTAGGCACCAGAGGTTGGAGAACGCTGGACATGGATAGTGGAGAACTGCATGTACCAAATAACATAATACCAAAGAAAAAGTCTGTGCAAAAAAAAGTGCAATTTCTCCAAAACAATAAGCAAGTAGTATAATAAAATGTAACACATTGGTTAAACTTACAAACTCAAGTTTACCAGCTGCCTTGAAAATGTGAGTCAACTTAACTTAGAGAGATTCTTTGTTTCAATTTAAAATGTTGAGTTTTTGTTAAATATATTGTGAAACTCAACATTTTAAGTTGAAACAAAAAAAAATCTCTCTGTTTTTGTAAATACAAATAAATGAAAAATGTAAAGTTAAAACGCAAACTTCGACACCTAGTTAAGATATCAGTTCGATGTTTTCTATCATTAAACCCGACCCTATATGAGATTGTCTGAGATTATACTCTGAATCCATGACAAAAATAGACTTTTGCAAATGATTACACATTGAAATGAATTTATTTATTGAACAGGGACATGCACAAAAATACATTGACCTTGAAAGGAAAGATGCACTGTGTCAGGTTTTGTATCACCTGCAGTCTCTGGAGAGGTAAATCTTAAAACAATCAAATCAAATAAAATTGGCATTTAAAACATTTAGACTCACTCATACAGACTACACACAGACAAATCAAACACAACACTATGTGTACTAATCTGATTAGACAAGAACCACCTCCTGGTCAATGGTGAAAACATCTTACAGATTTTTAAACAATAAAATGATTGCCTGGGTGACCAATTTTCTTAGCTCTAGAATCCAACAGGTTAAAATAGGAGGTTTTATTTTAGATAATATGTGTACTTCAGTTGGAGCTCCCCAGGGTTTTGTTCAGGGTGTAAATTATACGTTATCAATTGGGGCGAGGGTCAAGTTTTCCGATTATGTTTGGTAATATGCCTCAGAGAACCAAAGTTACATATTTAATTCAATTACATCTAATTTATTAATAAAACTTATTTGGTTTTCAGTGTTTTGGGGGATATTTAGTGGTTTTCAATGACATTTGCGATATTAAATAAACTTATTAATTTAACTCTTTAATTTTTAAGCGGGTGTACAATAAAATACAAACTGCGCATCTAGTTTTACAGACACCTACAGTACAGATGCCTATTTTATAAGAAACATGGCGATGCTAGTAGATTGGATAATTATTTAGAGTAGGGGTACCATGTTTCTTAATGATTTATTTATATAAATGGCAAATGTGAAATGTCAGATGTCTCTGTGAGTGTATGCTGCAAATGAAATTTCCTTTTGAGGACAAATAAAGTTAACTAGTTAACCAACTAACAAACTAACTAACTAAGTGACTGACTGACTGACTGACTGAAAGTTTGTGCATGTGATTGATTCTGTTAGAGTATTCCACAGACATGATTTCAGATTCTGTAAGCCTTGCTCAAATATACAATAACTGGTAAAGGTAACTGCACATTTGAGTGGTTGTTGACCGATACAAGCACCTAACTCTCAATTATTGGGTCATCAGGGTCAGCTTTCCATGAGCTAATAAGATTTAGTTACATAAGAGCTGCAGGTAATTCTAGTGGCCGCTTAGGGAATGTCTAGCTGTGCCTTTATGAAAGTAGACTTTGACATAGTGAGCATTCACTCAAAAAGCACAGTTTCATCCTGCAATGTCAGGTTGATGATTAGCATGCATACTGTATATGGGCTCAACCCTAACCACACTAACAAAACCTTTGACTCATGGGAACGGCATAAATATCAATAGTACCCATAATAAAATGGTACATGTAAATATATGCAAATTACATATTTAAAATTATTTTTGTAGACGATGCCAAGTTCGTTTCCTTGTCATGGTTGATACCGAGTACCGATTCTGATGCTTCAATCTTTGTAATGCATTAATCACAATTTCCCTGTAAGTATGAAACTTAAGCGTATATCTTGCCTTACCAAAGTGAATAAATAAAGGGTGCTGCATATAATACCTTAAACATGTCTCTTTTAACCATGTAGGTGTGAACATGTCATGGCCAGAGGCAAGTTTCACAGAAAACAATTCTTTCATTCCTTTTATTTTAGCTTAGTAATATACGGGAGCACTTGTGCATCTTCCTCTGCTAGTAAACTCATAAACAAACACCTGAGATCGGTTTATGAGATTGGCCAGATTGGCAAGTACCTATCGAGTTATGACATTTGAATTGATTTGAATGATTATATAGAACTTTGGCCAATTGATTGGAGCATCCCTAATATATATATATATATATATATATATATATATATATATATATATATATATATATATATATATATATATATATATATTTATATATATATATATATATATATTTATATATATATATATATATATATATATATATATATATATATATATATATATATATATATATATATATATATATATATATATATATATAAAATATAGGTTGTGGTACATACTCTTAAAGTTAGAATTATTAGCCCTCTGAATTATTAGCACCCTGTTTATTTTCTTCCCCACTTTTAACGGAGAGAAGATTTTTTTCTACACATAATAGTTTTAATAACTCAATTCTAATAACTGATTTATTTTATCTTTGCCATGATGATAGTAAATATTATTACACTGGATATTTTTCAATACACTTCTATACAGCTTAAAGTGACATTTAAAGGCTTAACTATGTTAATTAGGTTAACTAGACAGGTTAGGGTAATTAGGCAAGTTATTGTATAAGGATGGTTTGTTCTGTAGACTATCAAAAAAAAATATAGCTTAAAGGGGCTAATAATTTTGACCTTAAAATGGTATTTAAAAAAATTTAAACCTGCTTTTATTTTAGCCGAAATAAAACAAATAAGACTTTCTCCAGAAGAAAAAATATTATCAGACATACTGTGGAAAATTTCTTGCTCTGTTAAACATCATTTGGGAAGTATTTAAAAAAGAAAAGAAATGTAAATGGTGGCTAATAATTGTATATATATTATATACATACATATATATATATATATATATTTTTTTTTTTTACATGATGCCTTTTGTACATCTTATTATTTTGGGGATAAATATTGAAAAAAAACTTGCTGTATGAAAAAAAGTAGCTTTAGAAAATTTGCCGGGGGCAGTGTTGGGGGTAACGCATTGCAAGTAACGCAAGTTACAAAATAATATTACTTTTCTAAGTACTGAGTAAAGTAACGCATTACTTTTAAAAAATATGTAATAATATTTGAGTTACTTTTAAAAAAATGTAAAGCGAGTTACTTTCTAGTTCAGTTAATTCGCTTTAAAAAATAAATAAATTGCTTTATTAAAATTATAGTAGTCATGTTGAAACCCGCACGCAAAGAGACAATGCAAGAACAGACAGGGTAGAGCCTTACATTTCTTCGTTGGAAGTATTCTCATTATTTAGAAGTATTGTCATTATTTAGAAGTATTCTCATTAGGTTTTAAAAGAGATCAAACTTCAGCCAGATCAGAGAAAATAATCCAGAAAGAACTCAAAAGTAATTTAACACATTACTTACCATAAATATTAAATATAAGTAGCTCAGTTACTTTTTTAACTAAATAATGTAATACATAACTTTCTAAAGTAACTTTCCCCAACACTGGCCAGGGGTATGAATAATTTCATCCTTGACTCTATGTGAAATCCAAATATGACCTTGTATCTCATGTGCCATTTGCATAAATTGCCATGTATCAGATGCCTATGAGGGTAAAGGCACTGACATAATCATTCACAACTATTTACTGACAAATTTGGTCACTGAGTGTTGTTTTCTTCTCAACAGAGGAACTCTTTAGTGTACTTCAATCTTCAACATGACATTGGTTCAGTAAATGATCAACAGCGATATAACAATTTGCAGAAAGGAATTTACCGCCCTGAAAAGCAAAGGAAAACCTGCTGTGGCCACATCCACAAGTCAGTTCCTAAGATACATGACTTCTGTCACAACACAATGCCATTTCCTCTTGCAAATCCAGTCGAAGGAAGTGACAAGCAACTCCAAACTCATTCACAGACCTCAATCGCTAATAAATCCATTAGCATGTTATTTGATGGAATTTTGCAAAGCAGACAGATCTCAGAGCTTCTCATAAGCAAAACACAAGCTGAGTGTGCAATGAATGAGATGCTTGCTTTGATGACTAAGTTTGGCAATCGCTACCTGCTAGTCCTTTCCTTATTTGGAGCCTGAGAAGCTGGAGATAAAGCTAAGCTCCGCCCATCCACTCGCATACTGGTAATTGTTTGGTTTCTAAACAGTGTTAGATCGGGCGGAGCATGAGAGTGATGGTGTGAGTGAGTAAGAACGTGTGCGTGTTTGGGAGAGGCAGATTAAGAGTGAGAGAGTTTCTGAAAGGGAACGACAGACTGTTGATAGTTTATCTGGGCTTATTGACTGTGTCAAGCGTTAGTGTGTGAAAGTGCAAAGCGAGCAAATCAATGTGAACAGGACATTGAGGAAAAACAGTGATATGAAATCAGCTTTCTGAAGTTGAGACATCACCAGTCATCATTGCCTTGCCAAAGGCTGACTATATATGGGTATGACCTCGCTGTCATTATTTCAAACCACTTCCTTCTTACTCATCGTGAGGCAGATCATAGGCAACCCTTCAAATGGAGGAATGAATGAGAAACACTGTTGCTTTGGCAGAAAGACACAACAAATGAAAATGCTACAAACAAACAAGGAACATTACTGTATGATGTAAAAGCTGAATATATATGGATTTTACATACGAATATGTGTCAATGAAAGAGTCTCACAGTGTGCAGAGTGAAACTACAGCAAGCCAGAAATAAAATAAATGTCATTGTTTGATCAAAACTCCCCAGCTTCTCTAACTTAGCGTTTCTTCATTCGTTAGGCCTAGAAGTTTCAATCTGATTTCCATGAGAAAGTCCCATGTGACAAGGGCCTTGAATTCTTGACATTGTTACCATGTGACACACTTAAAGATTTCCTTTTATGGCGGTTGCTGTTACATCGACCAGAGGGCGAGGCCTAACACAACCAAAGTGCACAGAACGGTCTACAGCTAAAGCCCTTGAGGAAATAAATATGAAGAATCCTTTTGTGGACAAAGTTTGAGGAAAAATGCAGCGCATGCCTAGCAGGATGTCTTGTTATGCCGTATCTCATATCTTTGCATCGAAATTCTTCACATTTCTAAAGATGTCAAGCGTTGCTATCATACTTACATGTCATGGAGTTTTATAGTACTGGAGGTATATTATAATATTGACAATTTTACAATGCTTTTCATATATTTTTTATATTTAAGATGTTATATTTCTCTAAATCATATGCACATTATGTGCAAGTCATTTTCCAGAGTTTTGTGCCACACCTAAGCCAAAAAGCTTCTGAATTGCTCAACAAGAAAGAACATGTCTGTTGCCTCTTAGTATAGCCAATGCATCATTATAGAAAGGGCAAATGACTTGTAAGGATTGTGGCAAAGAGTTATAGTCATCAGAAAACCTCAGCAGGGTTTTCCTTTAGATTACTCATTACAAAAAACAAAGCACAAATGCTATATTGAGCCCAAAATTAAGCAGTTATTTGTTTTTTAGCACAGCATTATATTAAGGATTAACTATTCATAAAACAACTGAACAAATAAAAAGCCCTTTAATGTAAGAATTACATTAATTATAGAAAGCAGACAACATAATTAAACTGAAAGTTTTTATAAACTCTATGCTAGATTCTGCTGGAGCTAATTAAGCGCCCAGATGAGGCAAACAGCTGTTTACGAAGTCATTTAAAATCTTGTTTGCATGCTGTACTGTTGTTTCTTTCCACACATAAGTGAGAGTGAGGTGTGTGTGCACTGCACAGCATCACGATAAAAAGAGTAAGCACTACTACTAAGTTGTACATTCCTTAGTTGGCTAAGCTTTCTCCCACAGCAGAATATTTCAATGCGATTTCCTGTGCAAACTTGCTGAAGAAATGACATCCTTTAAAAACGCACTTCCTGTAAGAGATGCATAGGTCATTCCCTTATTTGGCAACTAACACCGGCCTTTGGTTTTCAGGGAGTGGAATTTACATCGTTTAAGGAAAGAGCTTTATTTCAATCAACATATTTACTTTACCAGATCGAATATGTTGAAACTCCAAGCTTAAAAAGACTTAATTATTAGATCAATGCCAAACATTCAGCAAGACTGGCAGTGCTATTAAAGGTGGGCTGAAAGTTGATGTATTCACTTCAGCACAAATGACCCCAATATGAACCTCTGCCAATATTAATGTTGGACCTGGGCCTTGGGATACCTCAGTCTAGCCAGAGATGCTGTGAGCGCCACACCTCATCAGTTTCACACAGACATCACTCAGGAATGACAGATATTTCATGCGCAAGAGACATTAACATGAAACTCTTGAGCAACAAAGCTCTAATGAATAAGGTATTAACGGCAAACAAAATGAATGGCGGCAATCTTTTGTTATTTACATTACGGTTTCGGTGGAGCCAATTTGTTTTGCAAATGTCTAACATGATTATTTAAAGTGACTATAAGCACACATTCTTGAAGGCAATGTCTATATCCCCCCTTAAAGATTGCATATTTGTCTTTTAGAAATTAAAAAGCCCCTAATTCATTTATTTAATGGTCATTTGTTCATTTTATTTACAGCTTAGTCTGTTTATTAATCAGGAGTTGCCACAGCGGAATGAACCACCAACTTATCTAGCATGTTTTACGCAGCAGATGCTCTTCCAGCCGCAACCCATCCCTCGAAAACATCCATACACTCTCATTCACACACACACTACGGACAATTTAGCTTACCCAATTAACGGTCATTTAAAATAAGGCTAAAGACAACACCACAGTGAGTAAATAATGACAGTGTTTATTGTTGGGTAAACTATGCCTTTAAAAGAGGATCATTTCCGTCTTGCACTACATATTTTGAATGTTAAAACTGCTCTTGAACACATAAAAATCTATTATGCTAAAGTATCTGCTCGAATTACTCAGCTTCCTGTGGCAGGCCCAAGCTATGGTGCTTGGCACAGTAATCTCTCCCATGCTGGTTTAAAGGCTGACTGAGTCTGAAGTGTGGACGAGCACGTCTGACTCATTCCAGGGCCAATCCCCTGCTCAGCCTTCTCTCTCTCACGGGCAGACAGATGGTGGAGGCTAGATTACGAGGCCTAGGGTCTTGGTACAAAAGCAGATATTGCTAGAAACTGACCCAAACACAGTGGTCCCAAATCATAACCCCCTTCAGCTCTGGGTAAATCCCCATGCATTTGGAGAAGATAACTGCAGGCCACATAGTGGTGGATTCAATGTGTAGCATGCATTAAATGTTATAATCAGTGTCAAATGTTCAAAACTATGCAATCGTAATGCTTGGAGTTGACAAATTATGAATTTGATTGATGCAATCTCTAGAGCAGCATGTTGAAATGATCCCAACATGACTTATTTATATCTCAGTAGCAGAGATTGAGCCCCTGTTTAGCAGTGGGCACAGTGGGGTGCTAATAAGCCCTTGATCTCTATTGATCAGCCAGCACTGAAGCGAGCAGAACTTTCTTATACAGAGAGCATTATGTACACATTTTGAAAGCATATGCAGCCTTAAAGAGATAGTTCACCCCAAAATGTACAAGTTTTACACTTTGTCACTCCAAACCTTGGTGACTGTCTTCTGTGAAACACAAAACAAAAATATTTTTTGACTGTTTTTGTCAGTAGAATAAGTGTTTAGAAATAATCATTCAATCATTCATTCATTTTCTTTGGCTTAATCCCTTTATTCATCAGAAGTAGCCACAGCGGAATGAACCGCCAACTTATCCAGCATATGGATGCCCTCCCAGCTGCAACCTAATCATTCAATGTAATAACAAAACGTTAATCTTCGCAGGAACTACCGCTAAAATATGACAAGTGACAAACCCAAGTATGCAAAGCAATATGTTGATAATTGTGTACATGCAAGCAAACAGCCATAAATGGACTAGCGGTCCTCCCCTACCAGCTTTTACAGCAAAGAGGAAGTGAAGCTTTGCAATGGCAAGAAAGGACACGGTGACAACTGTTCTGCTGAGGAACATAAATGAGGAACAAGGCTTTTTTTTCTTGATTAGTATCAAATCCTGTTGCAAGTGGTTTGACAATACAAATGAAGACACAAAATATGTCTTTGTCTGCTGAAGTAACACCATTTTGAATGTAAACCCACTATGATGTATCTTAAATAATGAATTGTCACATAATATTGCATAAGAGAAAAGTATCTAATTATTTACATTCATATAAGGCGATGAGTAACCACATATGAATCCATTTGGGTCATAATGTAGGGGGTTAATCCAATCTCTAGACTAAGAGGCCAGCTGTCAGTATATATGTGACTTCCTTTCAAGCCTGAGTATCTGCACCATCAAGCAACCAAGAACAAGTCAATCTAAAATCAATCGGTGGTCCTTCTGCTGTTTATAGGACAAATGTAGGCCTTCGCTTCCGCTCTTCCCAAGACAAAGAGGGTAAAAAAAAACATAAAAGAAAATAAGGAAATAAAAAAATCAGGAATCCCAGTTTGAAGAAACTTTTCAAAAGACTCACCTTTTCACTGTTGGTCTTAATTTAGGTTGATTATTTTTGTCAATTTAATAATTACATTGTATTGTTCATATTTTATTGTCTTTTTGTGGTGTTTATACAACTTTTTTATTGTTCTGCTTTGTTACTGTTTGCCTTGTATGCATTGTAGCGCTTTGGGTCTGAGAAAAGCGCACTATAAATAACCTGTATTATTATTATTAGGGATGGACATCACGGTGGCGCGATGGGTGGCACAATCACCTCACAGCAAGAAGGTTGCTGTTTAGAGCCCCGGCTGGATCAGTTGGCAGTTCTGTGTGGAGTTTGCATGTTCTCCCTGTTCAAGTAGGTTTCCTCCCGGTGCTCTGGTTTCCCCTCACAAGTCCAAAGACATGCGGTATAGGTGAATGGGGTAAGCTAAATTGGCCATAGTGTGTGTGTGTGTGTGTGTGTGTGTGTGTGTGTGTGTGTGTGTGTGTGTGTGTGTGTGTGTGTGTGTGTGTGTGTGTGTGTGTGTGTGTGTGAATGAGAGTGTATGGGTGTTTCCCAGTGTTAGGTTGCAACTGGAAGGACATCTGCTGTGTAAAACATATGCAGGATAAGTTGGCGGTTCATTCCTCTATGGTGACCCCTGGTTAATAAAAGGACTAAGTTGAAAATGAATGAATGAATGAATGAATGAATAAATGATTAGAGATGAACCGATACCACTTTTTTACAAACCGATATGAGAACAAGTATAATAGTTTCTGTTACTCGACAATACTGAGTACCGATTCTGATACTTCTTGGATTTGGTTTCAATGCAATAATTTGAAAGAAGGTTTTATTTCTTGCCTGTCGCAAGGATGAACACAAAAATCTTTACCAGAAGGATATTTTAAGCTAAGAATATACGCACATTGTTGACAACCCTGTATCGATTACCGATTAAACGTGGACATTTAAAGGATAAGTTATCCTTGCGCCATCACAACTTTACACATTACATGATCAAAGATCATATTGAATATTCGGTTTATTCTTCAGAAGCCTATAGATTTGTTAAAAGTGTATTTTATAAACGGTTTATAAAGACTAAGCTATTAATATATCAGACATTCATTAATACATCAAGACATCGATGTCAGGTAGGACAACAAATCACATCCATGTAATGAAATCTTGTTGAGTGGTATTGGTGCGTGGTTTCAGCATTTCATGTGCAATACGAGTAAGAATATTTTAACCAAGTATCGACCCAAAACCTGATACTGGTATCGGTGCATCCCTTATTATTATTATTATTATCAAAAACACACTTGTTTTATTTATGTGGGTGCCAAACAACAAACTATGAAATGCAGCATGACACGCCCAAAAAGTGTTCCTTTGAGAACAACTTCATAAATATGTTTCTTATCATTATGCATGAATGGTGTACTGGGAGAGCTTTGGTATCAGAATTGAGATAAGAGACTTTGGCATTCTAAAGGACAATGACATTATCACACTGACAGTCAACAACACTTTATTGCTCTGGAAATCTTATGTCATGGGGCAAAGCTGAGGTTCATTAGGACAGTACCTTATTTAGAGATGAATGGGAAGGCTGTAGTGGGCTGCTATCAGGGAAGGGTGGTGGTCCTCGGGGGAACTATGGACTCACAAAAGCACATCTGCTGTAACAAGATCCCCTGTGCAATCTACAAAAGTTACAAAGAGAAGCATGGTTGGTTAAAAAATAGAATTGACTGGATATGCTGAATGCATTGTTTGATGTGTGTTACATCACATTAACCACAGATTGGTGCTAAATATTTGCTTATCTTATAAAAACCTGTGTGTTTATAAAGGGGGGTGTGGATGGATGCTTGGCATTCTTTGAAAAGATGTTGGGGGATGGAAGGAGGAGACCTTATTGATGAGTATCCAGTTTGCAGATAACAAGTATTTAGACATTCATACTATGATGCTGTTTATGTCTGTTTTTTCTCTTTTTTTCTATACACAAACAGCTATAAAACATTCACTTTTATATCTGATGCTGTACATTAAATTTCGTTGTATTTATTCTGTTTGCTCTGTTAGGTCATAGCTAGGGCCAGACAGAATCTGCTGACATTTTTTGCTTTTTCTGCAGAGAATTTTGTAAACAATCTGTGATTTATGTGGGATTTTTTCGGGAGTATCGTAACTAAAAACTTACAATATGAAATAAAAAAATAATACCTTTTTAACTTTTAATGAATATTTACAAGGCAAGTCCACCTATATCCACTTATTTGGTCGACAAAGCAAGTCTCTCACATAATATATCTTCTAAAAGACAGAAAACATTACTTTCAGACCATATTGTAATTAAATTAACACTTTCATATTAGTCAATAATATTACGGAAATGTATTTAAAAACTGAATAAATATATATTTACACCTTTGTCTTTATTTCTAGAGTGCTTTTACAATGTAGATTGCGTCAAAGCAGCTTAACTTAGAAGATTAGTATAGTAAATTGAAACTGTGTCAGTCCATTTTTAAGAGTTTAAGTTCAGTTCAGTTTAGTTCAGTGTGGGTTAATTTTTACTGCTGAGAGTCCAAACACTAAAGAGCAAATCCAAATACACAAGTCAATAAATAAACTCAATGATGGGCTAAAGATCTGGGGAAATCTGCAGATTTCTGTGCGCGCAGTCAGGGCCTAGGCATTACCTATACTCAACGTTTACTCTGAGAAACTTCCATATTTTAGAGGCAAAATGCTCAGAATTGTAAAAAGTCTTGTCAAAATACTTGGAATTTGTCGAAAACAAAATAAAAGTCACATCACCTCATTGTCCTTGGTATCAGCAAGCACTTTTAACACAATCAGCTGTTTTTGTTTATAACTCCCACTGAAGGCCATGTGCATTACTCCCAAGTTACACAGTAAAAAGTCACATGTAGTTTATCATGATCACTGCTGCTCAAGCACAGCTTTATCTGTTATTCAGTGTGGTAACATCTGAAATGTGTGCAAAATATTATTTATTGTAGCTGATCACCAACACTTTCAGTGTTTTTTTTTTCTACTTTTAATGAGAATTATGTTCTTAGGATTTATCCTTATAAACCTCTTTAAAAAGAAATGTTATGTCTGCATAGACACGACATGAAATTATGAACAGAAAATTTAACTATTTAAGACCAAGACTTGACATATAACATTTCTAATGAACATTAAACCTGAGGTAGGCCCACTTGCAAAAATGTAACTGCTATCACTCACTTTATACATCATTGTGTAACTTGTACACACAAAAATAGTGAAGCAATGTGGCATGGAATGCAGGTCCCATTCATTCAAAGTTATTAAAGCACTTTCTTAAAGTGCATTACTACTGAGCTAAGACCAGCTAGTTGCTCCTACAACATACTACAAGTAGTGTCATCCTAATTTGGATAAAAAAATGTCCATTTTATACATGGAAAAGTACTCATTAGATCCCCCATTGTTTGTATTACGGTATTTCGTGAACACAAGAGGTAAATGACCTACAGAGCTGCTGTTGTGTTAGATTGAAAACACAACACAGGATCATGGAGGCATCCATCATTATGACGCATTCTGCCACTTGTAACTCTGCACAGACTTTTTGAAACGTTGAATTGAGTCTTGGCGTTGTCGCAGAAAAATACGAAAAATTCTGTGTTAAAATTTGCAAATAAAAATTCCAGTTTTATAGGAAATCGCCAAGGCCTTGTTCTTTAACCAGTTAAGCTTCCCCTTCTTTCACTCTCAAGTTGCAAGAAGCAAGTGTAGCAATGTGCACGCGACAGCCGGGTGTGTGACGCTGGACCAATCAGAGCACAGAGCTCCGAAAGTTTACCTTTTATGGCTAGAGCCGGGTATGTGCCGTCATATAAAAGAGCGCGCCCAGCTTTTCAGCCTCACTTTGAGCTCCTCCACACGCAGCTAGTGCGGAATATCATCTGCTTGTAACCCATTCTCTTAAGTCGACAACCCCCCAAACCCAAGGTGAGTTGGTTTTGCAGTTTTTAAGCGTTTAATTATAGTTTCTATCTATTAATGTTAAGTAAAATGTGTAAATGGATAAATATGATTTGATGAAGTCTTTAGACAGTTCATAACGGTCTCTTTGTAGTTATCTACTAGGTTTGATTTATAAATGGTGGTTCTTTTGATAATATCTGTTACATTTAATAAATATTGGCTGTATCTTAACTTTTTTTGTAGCGTTAGTGGATGTGGCAGGTGAGAATGTCGGTAATTTAACGTGACCAGTCGTAGGCACGACATTGAACATTGAATGGGCCGGTGTGAAATGGGTGTTAAGTCTTAATATAAAGTTGTGTTCTGGCTAATCTCTCTTCAACAGCCATAAATGTGATTTTTAACTACAGTTTTGAGGGTGCTGGTGAGCATGTTGCACACTTGATGGATAGCCGGCATGGGAAGTTCTTTGTGCAGGCAGTGCTGCAGCAGGGTGTGACCTACTTTAGCTAGCCGGCTAACCAGCTCTCATCTGATGTAACGTAAACCCCATCAATCTAACATCGGCTCATTCGTGCTTTATAAGATCGAAGATCTTGTTATTAGTAACGGGTATTGGCATTTAGTTAACTTAGTTAATTTTCTTTTTGTTATGTGTTCTATTTAAATGTAGCCTGCAGCCCCCTCTGTCTTTAATGAAGCTGAAGATTAACGTTAGTGAAGTATTGTATCCGCTATGAAAGATTTGAATTTTAGAGGTGTGGTCCACTTTAATAACGGCTGCGGAGTTCTCTGGCTGCACTTCAGCCGCTGTGACTGTCGAAGCAGAGCCCGTCAGTTTTTCAGGATCTCGGTGATTTTTGAGGCTAGACTATGAACTGAACCGACTGAGAGTGACCGTCCAGAAATGCTTTAGTGTGAAGTCTCCGCTCACGAGGAGTCCGTGGACTGACTGCAGATCTGTGACGCAGTAACACCCGGCGGCAGACACCCGTTGAAATGCGGTTGTGTAATTGATCGCAGGCGAGGGTGGAAGAGGATGTGAAACTTCATTTGTGTAAAATTTAGGGAGTGGTCCTGGTGTGATGAATGTCGAAATCTGTTCCTTTTTACTGAGCCCTACGACTCTGGCTGAGTGCCACACCGCCGGCAGCCGCAAAGCGGCTCAAACCATTGCCTTTTATGGTAATAATGAGAGAATGCAGAGGGACTTCCTTTGTCTGGCATATCTGAGGCGCGCGCTGTCACTAGCGCCCACCAGCGATCAGACTGTAGAATGCAGAGCAAAACAGGAAGTTGACTCCAGATGGTCACATGCTTGCTGAAACGCCTCTCGCTGGCAGCAGTGCAATTCTAACAGTTTCCCTTTCTTTTACAGTTCAGCCATGGATGATGAAATTGCCGCACTGGTTGTTGACAACGGATCTGGTATGTGCAAAGCCGGATTCGCTGGAGATGATGCTCCCCGAGCTGTCTTCCCATCCATCGTGGGTCGCCCCAGACATCAGGTGAGAAGACCGATTAGTTTGATTCTGACCCAAACTGAGAACTTTCTCAAGTAGTTCACAAAATGTAACTCTTGTGTCCTTGCATTACAGGGTGTCATGGTTGGTATGGGACAGAAAGACAGCTACGTTGGTGATGAGGCTCAGAGCAAGAGAGGTATCCTGACCCTGAAGTACCCCATCGAGCACGGTATTGTCACCAACTGGGATGATATGGAGAAGATCTGGCATCACACCTTCTACAACGAGCTGCGTGTTGCCCCAGAGGAGCACCCCGTCCTGCTCACAGAGGCCCCCCTGAACCCCAAGGCCAACAGGGAAAAGATGACACAGGTTGGTTTTTGTCTTGCAGACCGTTCTCTGAAGCCTCTCGTCTGTCCCGTTTCCTCATTTTAAGTTCTCCTGTTCATTGGTTCACTTCCTCCAGGCTTTGTGTCCTCTGAGCTCCTGAGTTTCTCCTCTTCTCAGCAGGTTATCTAAACTTTGCCTGCCTGTTTTGCAGTTCCTTCTGCACTTTTTGTTCCTTTACTCTGGATTTCCGACTAACCCCTGCATGGAAGTGTGGATTGTGTGCTGCAGACACTTGAACATCCAGTTAACGTCTCCATCCTCTCTTTGCAGATCATGTTTGAGACCTTCAACACCCCCGCCATGTACGTTGCCATCCAGGCTGTGCTGTCCCTGTATGCCTCTGGTCGTACCACTGGTATCGTGATGGACTCTGGTGATGGTGTCACCCACACTGTGCCCATCTACGAGGGTTACGCCCTGCCCCACGCCATCCTCCGTCTGGACTTGGCTGGCCGTGACCTGACTGACTACCTCATGAAGATCCTGACCGAGAGAGGCTACAGCTTCACCACCACAGCTGAGAGGGAAATTGTCCGTGACATCAAGGAGAAGCTCTGCTATGTGGCCCTTGACTTTGAGCAGGAGATGGGCACCGCTGCTTCCTCCTCCTCCCTGGAGAAGAGCTACGAGCTGCCTGACGGACAGGTCATCACCATTGGCAATGAGAGGTTCAGGTGCCCAGAGGCCCTGTTCCAGCCATCCTTCTTGGGTAGGTTTCCTCACAAACATTATATCTCTCTGTGTGTAGTCGTTTTGAAGAGCTTTGGCTAATGTTTGCTCCTCCTCTGCAGGTATGGAATCTTGCGGTATCCACGAGACCACTTTCAACTCCATCATGAAGTGTGACGTCGACATCCGTAAGGACCTGTATGCCAACACTGTATTGTCTGGTGGTACCACCATGTACCCTGGCATTGCTGACAGGATGCAGAAGGAGATCACATCCCTGGCCCCTAGCACAATGAAGATCAAGGTAAGCTGCAGTCTAAGCTTTGACTTATCTCATAGTTAAACCACATGTGGCAGCTCATGCTAATCATCCGTCTCTCCACAGATCATTGCCCCACCTGAGCGTAAATACTCTGTCTGGATCGGAGGCTCCATCCTGGCCTCCCTGTCCACCTTCCAGCAGATGTGGATTAGCAAGCAGGAGTACGATGAGTCTGGACCATCCATCGTCCACCGCAAATGCTTCTAAACGGACTGTTACCACTTCACGCCGACTCAAACTGCGCAGAGAAACTTCAAACGACAACATTGGCATGGCTTTTGTTATTTTTGGCGCTTGACTCAGGATCTAAAAACTGGAACGGTGAAGGTGACGGCAATGTTTTTTGGCAAATAAGCATCCCCGAAGTTCTACAATGCATCTGAGGACTCCATGTTTTGTTTTCTTTAGTCATTCCAAATGTTTGTTAAATGCATTGTTCCGAAACTTATTTGCCTCTATGAAGGCTGCCCAGTAATTGGGAGCATACTTAACATTGTAGTATTGTATGTAAATTATGTAACAAAACAATGTCTGGGTTTTTGTACTTTTCAGCCTTAAAATCTTGGGTTTATTTTTTTTTCTTTGTTCCAAAAAAACGAAGCTTTACCATTCAAGATGTAAAGGTTTCCATTCCCCCTGGGCATATTGTAAAAGCTGTGTGGAACGTGGCGGTGCCAGACATTTGGTGGGGCCAACCTGTACACTGACTAATTCAATTCCAATAAAAGTGCACATGTAAGACATCCTACCCCTGTCTCATTTCCTGTCTTGGCTCTGAGTGGCTTCAATAAAAATGGCTTTTGTGAAGTTGCACCATGTTAATTACATTTCAGCACTTTCACACCAGGTTTTTGACTAATTTGAATTTATCGAAGTTTGACCTTTTTTTTTTTTTTTTCTTCAAGCTAATTTGAGGTTATCAAACCATTTCATTGGAGGAAACTTAATGTTTAAAAGCATAAATTCGAAACATGATTCATTTATTTAACTGCTTAATGGTGAAACAAACTTCAAGTAATACACCAAGTGTTCCCTCATATGAAGGTAGCTAACTGCAAACGGCCTTAACTTTCCATCTTAAGTTGAGCTACATAAAGGCTTTAACAGGAAGGAAGAGCCAGTTTAAAAGTCAAACCACCATGACTGATATAAATTCTTGTCCATATAACCTTGCGTTTCACACAATATAGCTATCTACTGCTAAATAAATTAATGTGAATCCAAGTTATAATGGCTTCAAAAATTCATCTGAGCACTTATAAACAAGAACTGATCTCAGAACGTTTCCTATCATGTCCGCGCATGGTCAGACGTGTTTCTGCGTGTTCATCTGTGCTGCACACAACTGTACAGCAGATGGCGCTAAACTCACAGGAAAATAAATTCCTCCTTTCCTTTTAAGAAACCCGCCTCTGAAAACTGCCCAACGGTAACTCAACCAAGCTGCGAGAATAACATCGTCCTCTGGGATAAAATCCAGAAAAAATATTTGTAAATAAAACTGACGTGAAAACGAACAACAAAGCGTCGCGCATATCCAATGTGTTTTAACAAAATACTAATAAGAGGCTGCCGCTTGTAAGTGTGCTTGAACTTTGTATGTTGATGTAGTAGATACTTATAAATATGGGTGCCCTAGTTGCATGTGATTTACTGCAAGCTGCTCCCTGTCTGACAGCACTTGATGAAAAATGATCAAGAGCTTTTCCTGCTGTGTACATCTGTGCGCATGTAGAGCATAACACAGACACTACTTTATTAATAGCCGAGATAGCTTCAGTCGAATTTAACAACATTCAAAACACTATAATAATTATGCATCTTGTATTACCACCGACTCTTAAAAGGGGCTGTGCAACAATGTTCATGTTTTAATAGACTGTCTTTTGTTCTGCGAATGTGTGAACAGCTCATATTGAAATTCCAAAAATCAGACCTTCACATTTGTAAAGAAAATTTTATCTATAATCAAATAAATGTGACATCCAGATAACTTCATAAAATTAGCATGAGATACAAATATAATCCCAATTTGTAATGAAAAAAAACCTGCCATGATTAAAAACTCAGGACATGATAAACGAAAATAATTAGTAAACTATTAAATATAAAATGTGATTCTGTTGAGTAGATGAAAAAAGAAAGCATCAGATTATGATTAAATGTTTTGTGCAAATTTATTCAACCCTCAAAAGTTGCATTTTCCCAAGATCTTCATTTTTTAAATCCCTCATTCTTTAAAGTTTGTCTTTCCGTGCTTCCGCCACCTGACACCTCTATTCAAAATCTTTCAGAATATATATATATATCATTAATAATTTTTGGTTTTCATGTCGCTACTGCCTGGCTCTACCAAGTTCCACCAAATATTTTTCATGAGGTTTAAACATGATTTAGAACAGGCCACTGGAAACTCCTTCTACACTGTATAGCTGGGTGCCCGAAGAAAAACTTAAAATAACGGACATTTTAATAGCAGAAGTTTGCCGTAAAATAACACTTTAAATTACAAGAAATTAAAATGTTTAAATTTTAACGTCTGTTATTTTATGGTGAATTTCAATAATTTAATGGCCATTAGTTTATGGTAAATTTATGTAAATTAACGTCCGTTATTTTTACAGAACATTTTTGCAATTTAATGGCAGTTATTTTATGATAAATTTCTGTAATTTAACGGCCGTTTTTTTACGGTAAATTTCTGCAACCTAACGTCCATTATTTAACGATAAATTTTTTGCAATTTAAAAACGTCCATTATTTTACAGTAAATTTCTGTAGTTTAATGGTCGTTATTTTATGGTAAATTTCTGCAATTTAATAACGTCCATTATTTAACAATAAATTTTCTGCAATTGAATGGCCGTTATTTTACGTTAAATTTCTGCAGTTTAATAACGTCCATTATTTAACAATAAATTTCTGCGATTGAACAGCCGTTATTTTACATTAAATTTCTGCAATTTAATAACATCCATTATTTTACAGTAAATTTCTGTAATTTAACGGCCATTATTTTATGGTAAATTTCTGTATTTAACAGCTGTTATTTTACGGTAATTTTTTGTAATATAACGGGCATTATTTACGGTAAATTTCTGTAAATTAGCACCCGTTATTTTATGGTAAATTTCTGTAATTTAACAGCCGTTATTTTACGTTTTTTTTTCTGGCACCCTAGCAAAATTATATATTTTATTTTTACTGAGTAGAATGATTCTGTAATAAATTTTTTTATAATGGACCAAGCTTCAGTGCATTTGGATGTTTTCATCGGGCTGATTATACAGATGTGAAGCACACAGATTTTCAAGATTCAGTCTATGAGTTGGATAAAAAAAAAAGTTAAATATTACAATATGAAGCCTATCTTACTCTTAAAAAATAAAAATAACATCATATACTTTCACATTGTTTTCAATAAGAATTAAGTAACACATTTAGTTCCCTTTCTTATGTGACTTGAGATTGTAATATATTACTTAACTGTAAAACATGATCAGTACTCAAAAAATTTCATAAGTTAGATCACTTTTACATTGCACTGTTATTTTTGTATTTAACAACATGGGTGATGAGTGGTTTGGCACACAGGTGTCTCTCATTAACACTCAGTTCAGCAGCAGCATAACAAAAGCATATGTTAATGTAATTATCAAAGAGACTATTTTAATGCACTTGCATAAATATAGTGTGCAGTACACACAGTCTTGCGGTGTTTGCTGAACCCTCATGTAGAAATCTGATACAAGGAAACGTGCAAATTACATATATGACGTACAAGTTTATATTTGAAGTCAAATATGCAACATTTCAAAATATTGACAGAAATGACAGATTTCATTTATACTGTTTCACCCATTGGAATTACAAAGATGTTCTTACAGTTAAAGTCAGAATGATTAGCCCCCCTTTGAATTTGTTTTTCTTTTTTAAATATTTCCCAAATTATGTTTAACATATTAAGGAAATTTGCACAGTATGTCTGCATATATTTTTTTATTATGGAGAAAGTCTTATTTGTTTTATTTCGGCTAGAATAAAAGCCATTATTAATTTTTTAAACACTATTTTCCAAGTCCATTTAGCATATTCAATCTGCCTTTATTGTTCTATATAGTTGTTCAAGAGTTGTTCATGAAGGCCACACTTTAGTGTTCCTTTATGCTCTGCTTTAAAATGTCTTTCCTCGTATCAGGTCATCTTCAAGTCTTTGGCAGTAAATTGAGGGCAAACATTTTATTCCCCTTGATGATATTGTGCTTTTTCTTCAGCATCCTTGCAGCTTGTCTAGTGAAACACATTTCAGATATATGAATAAACCTGCCATCTGTTATTAAGAACTCCTAGTCAAGTGACCAATTTGGATATCCTCAAATCCTCTGTATTTAAAATGTATAGATTTGTATTTTAGTAAAACCTCGTTTTTGTTTGCCTTTGCAAACTACTGACGTCATTGCATTCTTAATTGAAAATATAAATGTTGTCATGCAATCGCGCTGTTTATACAATTGGTCAACTAACAAAAACGATGCTATGATTTTGGACATTTCTATTGATTTTTATACATCAATTATTAGTGGACTATTTCCACTGACAAAATGTTATCAGATATTTATATTATAAAACATTTAGCAACATATTCAGTACATTTAGATTTTAGAGAAATCAATAATTTTCAAGAGGTCTCTTATTTTGTTTTGGTAACTCCATACACAATACTCAAAACAATTTTTTGTTGCTTATTCAAACTGCTTATTCAAAATGAGCTGAAACAACACCATTCTTGAGATTTTGTTGAGACAACTTATTTGTTTTATTTTCAATCAACTAATAACTCATAAGTGGACTGAACTAATAAACTATAATAAACTAATAAGCTACAGTAACTTTATTCCTTCGTGTTGTCTTAACACAAATCAATAGTGTTGAACCCAACATTTTTACAGTGAATGAATTATGTTGCTTGTTCAAATTTCTTATTTAAAATGAGCTGAAACAAAACAATTTTGGAGATTTGTTTAGGGAAACTTAACTAAAGTTAATGTAACCTTAATGGATTTGTGTGACATAAAAGACCTGTGCACTGAAAAAAATTATTTCTGCAAAACCATTACAAAAAATTTAAATGTGTTAAATTTAAACAAACAAACAAACTAAATTTAGTAATGTTCAACTTAATTTGTTTGTTTAAATTCAGCCCAAATAAACTATTTTTTAAACACTTACCTTAAATAATTTAGTAAATCCAGCAAATCAACTTTGAATAATTTTTTTTTTCAGACTGTGCAACCCTGCATTTTTTACAGAAACATACACTGTAAAAAATGCAGGGTTCCACACAATTCATTCATGTTATCCCAACACAAATCGATTACGTTAACTTAACACTTTCAACAAATTTATGTGTTTTTTTATGTGGTTTATGTGGTTTGAACATAAAAAAACGGGTAGTCCAAATGAAATCTCAAGAATTCTGTTGTTTCAGTCTATTTTAATTAAGTAGTTTGAAAAAAGTAAAAAAAATATATTTTTTTAATGTATGCCAGAATAGTTGGTGGTCCATTCCACTGTGGCAACTGCTGATAAATAAAGGATGAAGCCTAAGGACAATGAATGAATAAACAAATTTGTTTTCAAATATCTTTTATGTACTTTTTAACAGAAAGATTTTTTAAACACATCATGATGCATACATGCAGAAATTTACAGGTAATTTTAGTAAAAGTCTGTTAATTTACGGTAAATTTCTGTAATTTAAAGTCCGTTAATTTACCGTAAATTTATGTAATTTACAGTCTGTTAATTTACAGTAAATTTCTGTAATTTAAAGTCTGTTAATTTACTATAAATTTCTGTAAATTAACGGCTGTAATTTTACGTTATTGTTTTTTTTTCTGGCACTGCAGCTGCTGGAAAAATGACATAAAATAACAATGTTTTTACAGTGTACTTTAACCTTTATCGAACAAAACATACTTAAAAAGTTATTTAGCAAGACGCTGCAGCTTAAAATGCAATTTAAAGGCTTAACTGGGTTATTCAGGTTAAGGTTATGTCAATTAGGAAATTTATTAGACAACAGTGGTTTGTTCAATAAAGAAATTGGGGGAAAACTTCTTAAGAGGGCTAATAATATTGAGCATAGCAGCTTTTATTTATCTTTAAAAAAATTATTAAAAAATATCTTCCCAACCAAACTAACAAATAAGATGTTCTTCAGAAAAAAAAACATAATAGGAATTACTACACTCAAAAATTGCTTGCTGTTTGTTCAAACTGCTCATAAAAAGAGATAAAACAACACAATCTATAAGTTTTTTTGTGGATCAACTTAATTGTTTTATGTTCAAGCCACTTAAGAAAAAATAAATTAATCTTATCCCTTCATGTTGTCCCAATACAAATTGACTGTGTGGAACTCAACATTTTTACAGTGTGTGAAAATTTTCCTTGCTCTGCTATTCATCACCTATTTGAAAAACTATTCATATTTCACAGGAGGGCTAAATATTTTGTCCTTAACAAAATAAATACATGCATCCCATCAGTCTGTCCCATATTCCACGATAAATATGGCCATCCATCCTACTTTAATTGTTGTTTTCTCCTCAAATCTCTCAAGCGTTAAGCAGTAAACACAATGAACACAAATCTGGTGTATATCTCATAATCAGAGTTAATCTGAATTCACTTCCACCCCCAGCACACACACACACCCCCAGCACACACACACACACACACACACACACACACACACACACACACACACACACACACACACACACACACACACACGTCATTCTTCCTTCAGCTCGGCCTCCCACATACATCCATCCATCTCACGCCCGCGTCTCCTGATTGTGCTGCGCTGTTTTCACGCAGGCCACGCACGACTCCATTCATGATGAAATAATTACACAGAGGAACAAGCCACTAATAAGAGAGTATAGTGGGCGACAGAGAAATCAGCATTCAGGACGCGATTCCTCATTGATTGCACAATCATTGCAGAGACTCATTTAGTTTATGATTGATTGCCTAATGCAAAACACGCTCGCCGATGTTTTAATTTTGTTGTGATTTTGTAATGAAGAGAAAGAAGGGTTTCTGCAGGAGGTGTTGGATGAACTCTATCAGATGCATTGTCTTCGGGCTCCTATAGAGATGCGGTCAAATGAGCACTGAAGGTCTCAGAGCAATTTTGTGGAGGCTCGCCGTGTCCGACCGAGCGTGTAGGAGGATCCTGAGCTCTGCATGTGTCAGCTCCGAGACATGTGGCTCTGCGTGACCGCTGGTATTATAGTATTATTGAGAAACTATATAGGGTCAAAGATGAGACGTCCAGTTTTGGTGTCTGTTTTACAGTGTACAATTTGCAAGGATTTTTATGTAGATGCATGTCAAGTGCCTAATGTTTAAGTAACATAAAAAAATCCAAATATGGTGGAAAAACGTGCTTATTCTGACCTACTGAAATATACAAACAAATCATATACTAAATAATACTGGTAATACTTTAGTTTAGGTCATAACTCATGCTGCTGCCTGCTTATTATTAAGATATGCATTGTTTATTACACCCAAAAACCCAATAAGTTTTGTAACCCAAACCGTTTGAAACCGATTGCAACAAACCATTTAAGTTTGTAAAAACTAATACTAACGAGTGCTGTAAATGTAATCCATTTGAGTAAATGAAGCAATTTGAGCACAGTAAAACCTGATAAATGAAGAGAACTCAAACCAACTGAGTACTGTAAAACCCAATAAGTTAAGGGAACTCAAACTGTTTGAGGAAACCGATCACTACAAACCATTCGAGGTAAAAAAATAAATAAATAAATAATAGTAATCTATATAAGAACTGTGAACTTACTCCATTTAGGTTGAAGTAATGAGGTATTTAATCAACATATTACCTCTAACACTGAGTTCAAAACTCTTTTCAAATTAGTAGAGTTAACTTTCAATAAATTTTGAGTTAACTACATTCATTTCATTTGATAAAGTTGACAATTGGGTTTTACAGTGCAGGTGAGTGCAGAAACTCAATTCAAAGTATTGGGGTAAAAAAAACTGTCATATTTTAAATACATGGCAGGTGAAAATGGAAATGATTGCAGTACTTTTTTGTCCAGTCTGAGACACCTGAGACCCACTTTATATAATTTATCTTTCAGGTACTGAAGATCACTGATTCGTAAAGAAATCAGACCTTAAACGTGGCAATTTTATAATGGAAAGACAGGAAGTCCTGTAGCTGGCTGGCTAAAAAATTAAAGTCTCTGTGCATATAGACCATTAGTAGTTTATTAAGCTAGTAGTGTTTACAGTACATTTCTGTAATTCAATTTTAAGTAATTTATTTAACTTTTTTTTTTCCGGCACTCCAGCTGCCAGAAATAAACCGTAAAATTACAATTTTTTTTACAGTGTAGTTTAAAAAAGCGGAAGAAGAAGAATTGTTCAGAGACGTGCTGCAACGAAGGTTTTGTTTCTCTTTCCTCGCGATGAAAGCATATGCGTGTGAAACCACACGTTATGATTTCAGAGGTCTGCTAACACGCAACAAAAATATGTTTGTAAAAAACATGTTTACCTGAGAGCTTTTTACATCTGGAAATGGTGAAATCCGGATTTGCCACTCATCTGACGCGCTCACAGTTCCTGTTGATTGTCCTGCCTCTACAGGTAAGTGTGCTCTTTCAGCTTTTGAAGACATTTATTACTTAGTGAAATGATGGGCATTACTAAGTAGTTTACATTAATAATACTACAATATTATGGACTGAAAATGCTTTTGTAATTTTGTACCTTTAAGGGACTTTGAGGTACACATTTGTACTTTTTAGGTATTAAAATGTACCTGTAAGAATCTTTTAAGAAAAAAATTGTATCCTTTGAAAAGGTACCATCCCAGTGACATGTTTTGTTTACCATTATTTCTGAGAGTGCAGTTTTTAATTATTTCTTCAAACATTTCCTGTTTTAAATATTCCTGACAAAATATTTTGGAATATAAAACAATGGTAAACTGTCTGACAGAGGAAATCTCCTTTTAAAATTATAAGACAAGAGATGTGTATTTTGTTATGCCGCAGCTTATTTTGATTTATAACTCTGTATCTACAGTGATCCTCCACCTGAAACTGAAAGGAGAAATGATCTGATTTCCCAGTGAATATAGATCTAGTCTGTAGATGCTCAGTATCTGTAAAGATCTAGGCTTTTCAAGAAGTAAATGTTTTCATCATCCTCTGAAGTATAATTGATCGGTTACAGTGTCCTTGTAAAGTTTCATTTGAAAAAGAGCGTCTTCCACTTTTAGTACAGGACCCATTTCCTGCAGAGCCCAGGGGACAGTTATAATGGCAGGTACCTCATCATTAGGAGACACTTCTGCAAGATGTACTTACCAGAAGAAGCTTACATGCTTCGGTTTCCTTTTTGCGCTCTACTTCTTTATTGCAGACCAAATGAAGTTTACTCTCTTAAAATAAAGGTTCCACTATAGGAGTTTTCATAGTAATGCCATAAAGCATCACTTTAAGCTCCTAAATGATGTTTTTTTTTAATATTGACGTTTGATTAATTTTCCTAAAAGAACCCCAACATTAGAAAAAATGAATACTTTTATATTATCATAAAGGCTGTACACATATGGATATACAATGATTATCTTACAAGTCGAATTTTTACTAACCAGCTAAAACAAACAACATAGTTAGACCAAAAAAACTAGGCATGCACAATAGATTTAAAGACAAAAATATGATTCTCTGTTTTGTTTTAGAGTTTAGAGATTGTGGGTTATCTTTGATCCATATGACCAAGGCAATACACAGAATTCTGAAAGCACATAGGGTTCAACATATAACCAACGCATGCTGATAATAAAAGAATAAAAGTACTATATTATTTGTATGATAAATAGATGAGTTGAAGGTTTTGCCTCTGAAATCATATATAAACATTTTCTAACAAATCAAATCTATGTCAGCTAACTAAATAATTAAAAAGCTGCTTAATATGCCACAGTAAAAGAAATTGAGAACTATGTTGTCTAAAGTTGCCTTATGTGTATACACAAACAATATATATATATATATATATATATATATATATATATATATATATATATATATATATATATATATATATATATATATATATATATATATATATATATTATTGAAAGCTGTTTGATTGGGATTGGAGTAAAACTGTGCAGAGCTGCGGCCCTTCAGGAATTGAGTTTGAGACCCATCCTTACAATAACATTGGTCTAATAAAAGATTAATTCTTGATTTATGTGTAGTTAACTGCTGATCTGGGACCTTAGCTAGGACAGACTGCTGTGTACAGTTTTAGATATATGAGAATAATTTAAAAAATGTCAACTGTTGATTTTTTCATTTTTGTTGAATAAAAAGTGTGTGTATACAGCTATAGTTTGCTTCTTTTTACACATTATTTAAAAATGTGTGGCAAGGAAAAAATATTATGGTATGGCCAGAGAAAAAAGGGTGAATAGTGTTGAGCCCTGAAAAGTCATGTGAAATATTTCAATGTGACACTATGGAAGCACAACCCGTTTACTCATCCTCATTGAGCAAGGTCACAACACACAAAAGAGAGTCATGTGGACATAACCCATAATTTAAATCAGGTACAACTGCAAGTAATTTTAGCATGCTAAAGTCAAATTTATGCATATAAAATATATTTTCCCAACAACAAAATTGTGGCTAATGAAAATGACAACGAGACTAATTATTAGCCCCTTTGAGCTATTTTTTTTTTCGATAGTCTACAGAACAAACCATCGTTATACAATAACTTATTGTATAATTACCCTAACCTGTGTAGTTAACCTAATTAACCTAGTTAAGCCTTTAAATGTCACTTTAAGTTGTATAGAAGTGTCTTGAAAAATATCTAGTCAAATATTATTTACTGTCATCATAAAAAATAAAAAAAATCAGTTTTTAGAAATGAGTTTTAAAAACTATTATGTTTAGAAATTGGTTAAAAGCATCTTCTCTCTGTTAAACAGAAATTGGGGGAAAAAATAAACAGCGGGGCAAATAATTCAGGGGGGTAAATAATTCTGACTTCAACTATATATTTAAAACAGAAAGACAGAAAGAGAGAGAGACCATCTGGATGTCGAATCTTCAGCTATTCTAACAAACAATATTTCATCTTTCATCTCCCAGTCTAGGAATATTAAATCAAATCATGCAAATAAATAGATGCTTAATTCCAAGTTCAATTTGCTTGTGGATTAGAGGCTTTCTGAGCCGTCAGAGGGATTCTATACAATGTCCCTATTCACTGGATGTCACATTCATCATGGCTTTCATTACAGCTCGGCACAGCCTCGGCATTCCTCTCAGTGATGTGGAGGAAGTCGCTTTACACTGTTACATACACAAAGTCAAGGTGCTGTAATCAACACAGCGCTGCTTTGACTTCTGCAACAAACACTGTCACGCCACTTTAGTCAGACTCAAGGCTCGAGGCTTCTTTATTTATCTGTGTGCTGAAGGATGGTACCAGTCTTTTCAACATTACGAGAGGAATTTAGGTACCTGATTTACATTTCATTACCTGATATACAAGCCAATACTTGAACTCTGAATATTTGCACTTCCAAAGAAATTACCAACAGCTGTGGTTTTTACTACCATGTTACCATCCAATTGAATTATGCATAATTAAGACTGTAGTTTAAGTAAACTTTACAAGCATCATTCCTCAGAATACAGTTTCAGGTGAGTTAACATAACTCAACTGACCTAAGTGAATGTGACTCAATATGAGAAACAATGACATTTTCTATATTAGTAAATAGTACTTATGGGTAAAGTTACAATTACTTAATTGAATTAAGGCAACAAGTTTGCATAATTCAGTTAAGTTAACCTAACAAACTTCTTTTTACAGTGTAACAATTTTTGAAAAACTATCTTTTTAAGCTGGGTATGTATGTGTGTGTGTGCGTGTGTGTGTGTGCGTGTGTGTGTGTGTGTGTGTGTGTTTGTGTGTGTGTGTGTGTGTGTGTGTGTGTGCTGGGGGTGGAAGTGAATTCAGATTAACTCTGATTATGAGATATACACCAGATTTGTGTTCATTGTGTTTACTGCTTAACGCTTGAGAGATTTGAGGAGAAAACAACAATTAAAGTAGGATGGATGGCCATATTTATCGTGGAATATGGGACAGACTGATGGGATGCATGTATTTATTTTGTTAAGGACAAAATGTTTAGCCCTTCTGTGAAATATCAATAGTGATGTATGAATAAATGATGTAAAGTATTATCATAAAGTAGCCTATTCATCAAAACCTAGAAATGCTCCTTGGACCTTATAAATATAGGCTACATGTCATCATATTGATATATAAATATGTTGCATGTATATTTGACTTATTTATGTATCTTTGAAATCTAAACATGCATTCATTCATTTTCTTGTCGGCTTAGTCCCTTTCCGGGGTCACCACAGCGGAATGAACCGCCAACATATCCTGCACATTTTTACGCAGCGGATGCCCTCCTTCCAGCAACAACCCATCTCTGGGAAACATCCACACACATTCACACACATACTCATACACTACAGACAATTTAGCCTACCCAATTCACCTGTACTGCATGTCTTTGGACTGTGAGGGAAACCGGAGCACCCGGAGGAAACCCACATGAAGGCAGGGAGAACATGCAAAGTCCACACAGAAACGCCAACTGAGCCGAGGTTCGAACCAGCGACCCAGCGACCTTTTTGCTGTGAGGCGACCGCACTACCTACTGCGGCACTGCTTCGCCCCAAAATCTAAACATTAACTTGTATTTTAAAAATATGAATTGGATTTACATGTTTAAATTAGAAATTACTAAATTAAATTACTATATTATTAAAGCATTTTACCCTGTTTGTCCTGCCATGTTTTGATCCTTGTCTTGTTTACCATTATCGTTGTTTTGCCTTCTGTTCTGTTTTTAATTATGCGTCTAATAAATATTTAGTTAACATTTGGCTCTTTTTTTTAATTCAAATATGTTTGTTTGTTCTGATAATGTATTATTTCTTAGTACCAATTTCCATAATATATTTTTTAGGTTTTTGTTCACTCACCTTCAGACATTTTAGGTCAGTGCAGCTGTTGTTTTCAAAAATTGAGTAAACAAGAAATAAATGAAAGAAAATAAGAATTATGAATTTTTTGTTTTTTGTTCAATCGACTTCAGGCATTCCAGTTCTGCAGACAGTTAAACAACTTAAAAAGTTTTCTTACAGAGTCGTTCACCTCCCTAGAAAATTAATAATCTTATGTTAACCCAACTAAATGTTTTTTTTTTTGTATTACTGACAAATAATTTTAGGTCAGTGCAGCTGATGTTTTCAAAGTTGAACAAGAAAATGCAAAAGGAAATAAGGATTATGTTTTGTTGTTGTTGTTGTTGTTGTACTGGCTTAAATGTTTTATAATGTACTTGTAATCTTAGTTGGCTAACAATGATCTTGGGATTCGTACCCCTGGATGTTATAAAAGCAATTAAATTAATGTTTACCATTTCAAACATAACCTAAAATGTCATTTTGCACAAACATAAAAGAAAAGTTAACAATAAATTATACTTAAAATTCTGTAATTCTTGTTTCACCATCATATTGTTTTCATACTAAGCTATAAAATGTCTCCAACAGACACAAACCTTTTGCACGTTTAGTAAATCTTTGCTTTGCCAATGCTAATCCTGTTTCTAATTTATTTATTTTTTTTAATCATTGCTTCAATGATGAGTTCACCTGTGTTCGGTTTAGTTACTTGCCATTGTGTTTGTTCGCTGTTATATGTATTTTTTCCTTCTATGTTTGTAAATCAGTTCTTTACTTTCGTGCGCCTGCATTTATGTATTTGTTTGATTACCTTCTTTGTATTTGTTTAATAAATTAAGCAGCTGCGAATATATTTTATATATCTGTAACACTCATTTCTACTCTTTTTGGCATTTTTGACACCCCATAAATATAATTTAATTTAAGCCTTTAAAAATTATTTTTTTAAAAAAAAAACAATTTAACCTTCTTTTCAAACAACATAAATGATGAGAACATTTATATATCTGGGGTAACCTTTCTATTAAACGGTTGATTGTTTTATCGAGACACCTTGATATGGTACACAAAGGCATGCAATCATCAAGTCCTTAAGGCAAATGAATATTTCTCCACTAATGACGGTCTTATTATAACATTTTTGTTATAATGACACCTGAATGTTCTTATGGGAAGACTCTCTGCAGGCTCTCCCTAATCCACTGACTCATCTCTTCACAGTCCATTGACCTGCTGTCTTCATTTAAGCACAGCGTTGTGTTAGTTGTAATGCACAAACAAGTGAGTAACAGCATCTCTCCTGTGCTCTGTTTGCATGTGCTGTCAGGAGGGATTTACTCCACGCTCCAGCTCTAAACAGCTACACTTACACTAGTGTTCAGTGATGCTTTCAGCAGAAAAGTACATCATCCACGATTTGTCAAATGTATTACAAATTCACAAAGAAGATAGAATAGCTGTGTGGGAGCATAATAATAATTTTGCTGACTGAAACAAAGCTTGAATAGTTTAACGTTTTTCATATTTCAGTTATTCGCCAAGGTAACAGTTACTTTTGGTTTTATGTTAGTTGCTTACTTCAAATAAATATACTAAAGCTGAAATGAGCAAAGGGTGTCACGGTGGCACAGTGCGTAGCATGATTGTCTCACAGAAAGAAGGTCGCTGGTTCATGCCCTAGCTGGGTCAGTTGGCATTTCTGTGTGAAGTTTGCATGTTCTGCCTGTGTTTGTGTGGGTTTCCTCTGGGTGCTCCGGTTTCCACCACAGCTCAAACACATGCGCTAGGTGAATTGATTCAACTAAATTGGCGAATCTGATGAATAAAGGGACGAAGCCAAAGGAAAATTAATGAATGAATTAAAAAAATGTAGAGCAGTCATAATATAATAACTGTACAATCTACAAACATCTATTCTAGAATCTTTAGAAAATAACAGAAAGTTGTGGTTGTCTGAAATGTATTTACTGCAACAAAAAACACAACAATTGTGTTAACAGTTTTACAGGATGCCTCTATATTTTATTATTTTAAATGATATATTTCATGGTAAAATAAAAGAACAGGATGTTAATACAGTTTTAATATGTATTCAAAAATATATATTATATAAGAAATAAACAGTGCTCAGCATAATTGAGTACACCCCCTTTTGAAAATAATATTTGTATCTATTTCTCAGTAAATATAAGCTATGTATTTTGGTGCATTTAAACAAAACAGATTTATTAAACATTTATTAAAATAATATTTTAGTCACCAAACATTTTTAGAAATTTAAAGATAAAATAAAAAAGTTTTATTTTTATTTTTTATTTCTCTTGATTTTTAAAAAAACAATTGTTTGTATCTAAAATTTTTCTATATCATTTAAATTTGTTATTTTGTTATTTTGTTAGATAAGTTTCAGATTTAGCTTCAGTACTGACTAATCTAATGTATATGCACAGATAAAATAATGAGCTATATACTGAGCTATATATATATATGTATACATATATATATATATATATATATATAGAGAGAGAGAGAGAGAGAGAGAGAGAGGGAGAGGGAGAGGGAGAGAGAGAGAGAGAGAGAGAGCACAAATCTTCCTTTATATCTGTAAAAACAGTACAAAAAAGCCTGAACATATTCATATGTGATTCTGGGAATGTTCCTTATTGATAATGCAATTGTAAACTGTTTATATGAAAATAAATAACTTAAATGGCAATGTTAATGGATGTTAATTCACAATCTGTATTGTATTTACTGTATTGATTTACTTCACAACTTTAGTAGTAAATGTGCATTTATTTATGAGTGTGCTTCATGCAGGTGAGTAGGCTTGCCAAACCACCTGTAGGACACACTCCTTCTGTCTTAATGCGTCAGACATTTGATTAGAAACACTCATATGCTTTACATGTTTGTTTAAATAACTGCTATTTTTATTTATAGCATGTCTTTTTGCGTTGATATGTAAAATCTCTTGTGCAAATACACTAATTGTACACTGATTGCTACGCCAATTGTTTTCTTTGTTCTATATTTCCACATGGAAATACTTATCCCGAGGTCTCCAGAGATTGTGCAGCGCCATTGATGTGATCTAAGTCCTTTGATGAGATGATGCCAACCATAGAGGACTTGTAGAGGTAGCCATAATCTTGGACATGGCTGTATCCTGAGCAGATGTGGCCGTCATGGATAAGTAGAGAGCATGACACTGATTCCTGAAAGACCCAGCGACAGACGAGTCAGGCGCACTGATCTCGTGGGCCAGCCTGAACACCCGCCAGTGACCTACTCACACCTGCAGGTTTTCTACTATGGACATCCAGTGTTTTTCAGGGCCTAGACTGCAGCTCTGCATAAGAAGTTTAGACAGGGGAGAAATGATCATTCCCTACTGAGCCTGGTTTTCTCTTCAGGTTTTTTTCTCCTCAGTGATTGAACTTCCACCAGTGAAGATTAAACCACATTGAACTAAACTGAACTTTAACACTGAAAAGTGTACTGACACAGTTTCAGTGTACTAAAACTTATATGTTAAGCTGCTTTGACACATTGTAAAAACGCTATAGAGATAAAGATGAATTAAATTTAATATTTACTACTACTATTTAATTTACTTTGATATTACATCTCTTGCAATGTTAAACCATTTACAGTTTTCCACCACATGGTAAATATAATCAGTTTGCAAAGACATTTATATATTTGTACTCTAGCATTATGTCAATTAATTTTTGTTTTTAGGGATTTTTCACAGCATATGTTTTAACATGGGTCTATATGAGACAGTGCCCAGATGGCAGAGCAGGTGCAGAGTCCCACTCTGGTTTCATGGTTAGTATGTACCTGTCAAAAAATACTTCATCCCTGAATCTATACATCTCCCCCTGTGTTCTGGCTCACGCAGCTGGAGGTGAAATCCCTGCAGCATCCAAGACATTTACAGTGCAGTCAAGAGACACGAAGGTTGAATTTTCAGGAAATGGCAGCCTGCCCCCAAAAAACCTGCACTATTTCTTGCGATAGCAGTCACTCCCTTGCTGCATGACATTTACAGGCAAAATGACAGAACAGAAGCTATCAGACAAATAATGGTGTCTTGCATTGAGGTGGAAAGCATCACAGCTAGCAAACACATTATGGTCTGGATGCAAGATGGACACTGAAGTGCGTCACAGACGGTGACACCTGCAGAACTGCTCGACTCTTTCACTATTCTTCATACAGAAACAAACTGGGACTGAAGCTTCAAGCTTCTGAAAGGATATTGCAGTCTGTAAATGCACTGCAGTAAATGCACTCTCTTAGTGATTCATGACTTGTACTATATAGCATATTCTTGAATATATATATTGTATTAGCTTGTGTGAGAAATTGCCCTAAGCATTGTTATTAGGTTATGAAATTATATATTAAAAATAATGTTATTTGGAATTACGCTGGAATAAAATTAAATGAAGTAAATATTAGAGGGAAAAAATATCTTTTTTAAAGAGTTTATTTTTGGCTTTTTTCGAATCAGCCGGGATTTGTACTCGAGACGCCCATAGCACTGCTGCATCATATGTTGGGTGTCGCATTAACCACTGGGCTATCACGCCGACAAATATTTATTTCTTAAGTTTAAGTAATAGCAATAACTGGTAATATATGAACTACTTAAATTGTTAATTCAGAATATTAATAAAACCTGTAATAGTACATGTTGCTTAAGAGGCCAATACTTGTGAGAAATAGGCTGCCATTTTAGTCCTTAAAGGTATAGTTCACTCAAAATATTCATTCATTCATTCATTCATTTTCTTTTTGCCTTTATTATTCAGGGGTCGCCACGGCAGAATGAACCGTCAACTTATCAAGCATATGTTTTACGCAGTGAATGCACTTCCAGCCGCAACCCAACTCTAGGAAACACCCATACACTCACACACACACACACACACACACACACACACACTGTGGCCGGAGGAAACCCACGCGAACACGGGAAGTACATGCAGACTCCACACAGAAATGCCAACTGACCCAGCCGAGGCTCAAACCAGCAACCTTCTTGCTGTGAGGTGATCATGCTTCCCACGGTGCAATTGTGATGCCCTTCCCCAAAGTATAAACATTTTATTTTAATTTACTCACCCTCAGACCATCCAAGATATAGTGACTTTTTTCTTCCTAAGTAGAACATTGAGGAAGATTTTATGCTGAAATTATAGTCGAAAAAAATGCCAATCTATGGTATGCAGGCAACACAAAATCAATACATGTTATGATACACTGAGGTCTCAAACAGCATTATAATATATCTGTGCAAGAAACTGAACATTATTAACAATATTATTACCTTTAATCCACAGCAATATTTCAGGAGCATGTATATGGCAGGAGTGTAAGCTGTAGAATAAAAATAAAAATGCAATATTGTAAACAGACAGCATCAACCAAATTGTTCAATTACTTGAATGTGTGTATGCACAGATCAGTTGTTTTGCTGGTCAGGAGTAAGATGTACATGTTGTTGTTGTTGCTTTTTTGTTTTTTTTGTTCACTCTCAAAGTGCAACTAGACTCTGACAATTCAATTCATCTTTATTTCTATAGCGATTTTACAATGTAGATTGTGTCAAAGCAGATAGGATAGAAGTTCTAGTAAATTGAAACTGTGTCAGTCCAGTTTTCAGAGTTGAAGTTTAGTTTAGTTCAGTTCAGTGTGGTTTAAATGTCACTGCTGGAAGTCAGAACACTGAAGAGCAAATCCACCGTTGCGAAGCTCCACAAGTCCCAAAATAAGCAAGCTAGTGACGACAACCATTTTACGAATCACCAAGGACCTCAGTTTTAGCAAAAAATCTTATTTCTGACCCTGGAGCGCACTAAATGGTGTTGATGTCACATTATCACATTATGTTGCATTATTTTGGGCAAAAGTAACAAAAAAATACATTGTATGAGTCAAATTTACAGATTTTTCTGTTATTCCAAAAATCATTATCTTGTTCATGAATTTTGTTCCATGAAACCATTTTGTAAATTTCCTACTGTAAATATAGCCTATCAAAATGCAATATTTGATTAGTGATATGGATTGCACTTCATTTGGGCAGCTTTAACCTTCCTGTTGTGTTCGGGTCAAATCTGACCGATTTACAACTTAAAACACTCTTAAAAGTTGTGCTTTTACATCTGATTGCCTCAAGGCCTTATGATATGCTCCACATGCATTTGAAAATATAAAATTATGATCACCTTTTTTATTGAATTCTGAATGTTTTAGTCAACCGTGTTACACATATGGCGTTCCAGGTCAAAAGGGACCACTATAGGAATGGGTATCCAGAATACTGTATATTCATCCATCACACAGAAAACATCCCCATATATTATACATCACCCCAACTCACTCAATCTTTATTTGTAATTTCACTGCAGTCATTTTATGGCTAATTCAATAAATTCATGTTGAACACTACTTTGAGACATTGTTCACAGCTAAAGAATGTTGAATGTTGAATTTGGTTTTGAAAATTGTTTTTTGTGCTAATTTAATAGGAGTTAAACCCACTGGTCAATTTTGACCAGAAACACTAAAGTAAGGAGCGGGAGGTGAACAAGACAGGAGAGTTAATGGCAATTTTCTCAGTATTTAGGTTTTTTAACTCTCAGATTCCAGATTTTCAAATAGTCCAAATGTCCTATCCCAACATCAATAGAAAGCTTATTTATTAAGCTTTTAGATGAAAAGCTAGGCTACATCTTAATTTTAAAAACTTGACATGACTAGTTTTGTGGTCCAGTTTCAATATTGTGCTCTAAAGAAAAATAACATCTTGGTCTGAAGAGAGTTATTTACAGATAAATTAACCTATTTGTTTAAATCTTTAAATTGTATGGCATTTAGACTAAAATTTATTGTTTTCAACAAACTCAACACTTTTCTATTTCAATACTAAGAACAAATTGAACCAATTAAGGATTCGTCACAGGCCCGTAGCCAGGGGGTTCAAAAGATTTCCAAAATTTGTCCCATACATGAGCTCATTTGTCTTATTTTGACTGCTATTCCATCATAAATTGTGAAAATAACCCATTGAAAAAGGCTTTAAGGCCAAGTGGAATGCTTTGCTGTCACTTTAGTGTGACCTCAGCTAACCAGCTTTGATAAATGCAAACATTTATTTTTCATGAGTCCAACATCCAGCTGTGCAAGAAAACCTACAATCTGACGTAAATGAGGTCATCTTTCTGTGCTGTACTGTTTTTAAACAGAAAAAACATTTTACAAGTAACTTTTAGTCTAAATCTTCCGGAAACAGAAAGGACCGATAAAAAGGTATTAAAGTGAATATTAAAATAAATTTGAATACTATTTTTGCTAATGCTGTTATCCAAGAATAATCAAGTGTACTTTTTAAATATAGGCTAGAAAAATCGCGAAGCTCTACATAATAATAATAATAATAATAATAATAATAATTATTATTATTATTATTATTATTATCATTATTATTATTATTATGTTTTATTTAATATTATTCAAATGTGCAAATTCTGACCGAGGACAGTTCTGGCCAGTTTGTTATTTGCATAATAAATGACAATAGGCCACAGTTTTTAATTTAAAACTTAATCAGATTAACTTTTTTTTCTAATGATGTAATATGATAAATTTGTATTTTAAAAATAAGTATTTATTCATATTTCTCTTTAGGAAATGATTTGGTACATCAAAACATGTGGTTATGATGACCATTCGGCAAGCTAATCCAGCTAAAATAGTGCTTAAAATGTGACAAAATGCTGTATTTAAATCTCAAAATTAAAAAGAAAATGAGGCGAATAACCCCCAAAAAAGGTCCACTTTTTGAAAAATTACAACGCCCCCTTTGATTAGACTGACTACGGGCCTGAGTCAGACTGATTCCAACACATCTTCAACGTCATTTAAAGAACCGGTTCGAAATTCTAGACTTATTCTGTGCTGTTTAAGGATAAAGAGTAACCCGTAAAAATTAACTTACTGTATTTTGACTGCAAGTCAGTAGACCTAAGACATTTATTTCCATTATCACCGTATTTTACTTAGTTTAGACCGAGTACTCAACCTACTGTAGCTACAACTGAGGTTTAAAGAAATCGCGGCGTAAAAAGATTCAGCGTGGGATCGACGCGGACGCAGTTCGTCTACAGAAGGAAGATGAGAGGGAGTTTGAAGCGACATGATGGTGAGTAAATGAACTTTATTTGTTAAGCTAGCTTTTATGCTAATGGACGCCTCGACGCATAGACTGCCGCTTGTTTACGTGACTCAAGCTGTGGAAATCTGTCAGAAATGTTCCCGCCACTGGAGAAAATCCCCCTCGCCAGTGGTCAGCCACTCCAAAGCCAGGGACAGAAAGCAGCTGGACTCTTCACTTAATGGAGCCCGTCCTGCTGCTCTGCAGATGCTGGATCTGCAGACGAAGGTCATCAATCAATCTGTAAGGACATTGAGTGTAGAATGAAACTAATAAGCTCGGAGGGAAAACTGAACTTCGTGGCCTCTCTGCCACTCTCCCTTCATTCACTCAAGGTTGAATCAGGGACGAAGTTATTGTGGATGGTGAAGTTCGTCACATGCACGGAAAAAGCACTTCAGTACCTCAGGTAGAGGGTTATACATTCAGTGTAGTGCCTGTGAGAAAGCTGTGTGAAACTAAAAACGCCAGGCTGACTTTGACGGATTAGATTGTTTTGGAGTTAGAAAGTGCAGAGCTGTGCAGGGCCTGACTGAACATCACAGTGGCCGTCTACCTGCCTGCAGGGAGCAGAAAGACAGTTTCCACCCAACTCTGTCAGCAGGCCTAGCACCGCAGGGCAGCTGAAAACGAAAGAGGTAGGAGGTTTACTTTTTTACATCCTGGCATCAGTCGTCGGTGAGTGAACTCTGCTTTCAACACACGGTTTACAGGATAAAGCTCAGTGCTTCAGGTGTGTTTACAGTGGACTGGACCATCCAATGCAAGAAGGCGAAGAACCTCCAGGCAGTTTGGGTGTTGACAGCTCCTTCTTCACTGTTTGTTCTGTTTCGGGGCTCAGCGGCAGCAGGATGGGAGAGCTCAGTGGTGGGCCCTCCATCTGAGACTGCTGTCAGAATTTTTGAGGCAAGCCCAACGGATCCCACAGGAACGGAGACCCTTACCCCTCCAGGCTACGTGGATCAATAGCCTCCTCTGCCTCTCTTTGAGCAGATGAATGCATCGTATGTTAGCATGCAGCGAGAGCACTCAGAACCTCAGTGTGTCGTTTCAGAGCATTCACTTCACATGCAGTCTTTATACGCAAAGAAGCATTAGTCGAGATTTGATTAAAATTCAAAACCGTCTTGGCACTTTCCTGAGTGCGAACTGCTTATGCACTCGCACTCTGGGTCTGCATATTAAAAAAGCGTGCTTTGTTATTACTGGCAAAGGAGCTGCACTGCGAGTACTTTCAGTTGATCTTGGTGGAGATGCTTTTGTCAGATTAATAAGCAGATAGCGAGCCATTTGAGAACACAGCAGCCTTCTATCCGCTTCTTTATTGTGAAGTAGTAAAAAGAAAATGTCTGGCACAATCAAAACATTTGAAAAGGCACATAATAGAAATGAGGAACAGCAAAAACGAAAGTCTTCAGATGGAAAAAAAAGATGGAAGGAGTTTTAAGCATTTGCCGTTCAAAGAATCCATTATGTCATGAACTAAACACGCAGGCTTATTTTAAAGCTAAACTAAAAAGTATAATCAAAAATTACATCACTGTAAAATAGAAATATAATAATACAGACATGATAAAAGTATATTTTGCAGTTAGGAGACCTTTGATGAAACTCCTAAAAACCTAATACTAACTATAATATAGTGATTTTTTTTTTCAAGCAGCCATTAGTGGACTAGCATGCATTTTGCTCAGAAAGTAGCTATAAATATTAAATTGATGACATAGTTGAACTGATATGCATAAACATGTCCTCACACGAACTCAATTCAAACTAAATTTAGATTAAATTGTAGGGGGTAGAGATTAAGCAGTCTGAACCTGAGCACATTTAAACGCTTGGTCAGATTAAAAATTGAGACTGTAAAGTACTGTACTGAACATGTGCAGTGATTTAGAATTGGCAAAATTATATATTACACTAAAAACAGAGCTTCATCTTTATGTTGCTGTCTGTCACTGTAATCAGGAGCCATCAGTTACATTTCAAGTCTGTTTTTTAGGACAAAGAAAATAGCAGTATTTACACTCACCGGCCACTTTATTGGGTACACTTTACTAGTACTGGGTTGGACCCCCTTTTGCCTTCAGAACTGCCTTAATCCTTTGTGGCATAGATTCAACAAGGTACTGGAAATATTCATGAGACTTTGGCCTGTATTGACATGATGACAGCATCACACAGTTGCTACAGATTTGTTGGCTTCACATCCATGATGTATAGCTCCTGTTCCACCACATCCCAAAGGTGCTCTATTGGATTGAGATCTGGTGACTGTGGAGGCCATTTGAGTACAGTGAACTCTGAGATGCTTCGTGTTTTATGACATGGTGCGTTATCCTGCTGGAAGTAGACAATAAAATTTGGGTACACTGTGGTCATAAAGGGATGGACATGGTCAGCAACAATACTAAGGAAGGCTGTGGTTGACACGATGCTCAATTGGTACTAATAGGCCCAAAGCATGCCAAGAAAATATCCCCCACACCGACCCTTCCTATCTGAACATGCAGCTCAACTCCTTGTTCAAGCTCTTGTTCTCTCCAGTCTGGACTATTGCAACTAACTCTATCAAACCTCTACAGCTGCTTCAGAACCCAGCAGCACGAGTGGTCTTTAAAGGGCACCTAGGTTACCCCTTTTTTCAGATTTAATACAAGTCTTTTGCGTCTCTAGAATGTGTATATAAAGTTTCAGATCAAAATACCCATCAGATTTTTCATTATACCTTTTACAAGATGCTGTTTTATACTGATTTCCAGCAGAGGGTGGTTTTGTCGTACTGCGCCTTTACGACGATTCTTTCCCGCCTACTTTCTCGCCCACTACATGCCTCCTCCCTCAGCTGCGTCAGACAACTGACAGACTTAAAGGAAGAAGGTCTCACGTAGCGTTTGTGAGATACTACAGTAAGAACGAACCTTTACTAATCAGTATTGTAAAGTTGCATTGATGAGTCACACACAATATCGTTACAAAGTTAACGCGTGCGCACACACACATACACACACACACACACACACACACACACACACACACACACACACACACACACACACACACACACACACACACACACACACACACACACACACACACACACAGATACACACGCAGGCAGGCAGGCAGACAGACAGAGCGCGCTTAGCTTAGTTAAGGCTAACCTCAAGTACTGTGTGGATATCTGTTATGCTAATGTACAAAATAAACCTGATTTAACTTCCACAAACCGGGATTGAAGCGTCTTCTTTTATAATTGTTCTGACACGCGGCTGTGCTGATGAAGTAAAGCTGAAGTAAAACGCTGTAATTAATTACACACATACTCTGTTTTAAAACACTTTTAACATGTGAAACTTACTCTTAATCACATTTGATGATGATTGCTGATCCTAGCGAACAGAACAGACCTTTTATTCCCGGTTGCTTTGCGTATGTCTGTCTGGTCTTGTTGACATATACACGCGACTACCGGAACATGTTAATGCGCGCAGCTGTCAATCAATTCGGTGGGCGGGGGGAAATCGCACACCTACGTAATGGTGCGATCGATTTGAAAACAGCTCCAATTGGCCGACCCTTTTTTTTGTAGTTAAATTGAAAAAAAAAGGACTGGGTGTGTTCATATCACCCCAGTATGACGGTCTATACACTATACCAACACACAGATCTGTCCAACCAGCTTGAAAAGTAGATTTTTTACCATAGGTGCTCTTTAATGAACCTAAAAGAGCATATGTCACTCCGCTACTCATCCGTTTGCACTGGCTGCCAGTTGCTGCTCGCATCAAATTCAAAGCTCTGATGTTTGCTTACAAAGAGACTTCTGGCTTTGCTCCTTCTTATCTGCTCTCACTTCTGCAGATTTATGTGCCCTCCAGAAACTTGCGTTCTGTGAATGAACGTCGCCTCGTGGTTCCATCCCAAAGAGGGAAGAAATCACTTTCCCGAACGCTCGCATTTAATCTGCCCAGTTGGTGGAATGAACTCCCTAACTGCATCAGAACGGCAGAGTCACTCGCTGTCTTCAAGAAATGACTAAAAACTCGACTATTTAGTCAATTTTCTATTGTCCAATTTTGGTGATCCTGTGCAAATTGTAGCTTGAGTTTTCTTAGCTGACAGGTCACAGGAGTGGCACTTGGTGTGGTCGTCTGCTGTAGCCCATTTGCTTCAAGGTTGGACGTGTTGTGCGTTCAGAGATGCTCTTCTGCATACCTCGGCTGTAACAAGTGATTATTTGAGTTACTGTTACCTTTCTGTTAGCTGGAGCCAGTCTGGCCATTCACCTCTGACCTCTGGCATCAACAAGGCATTTGTGCCCACAGAACTGCCACTCACTGGATATTTTCTCTTTTTCGGACCATTATCTATAAACCCAAGAGATGGTTGTGCGTGAAAATCCCAATGGATCAGCAGTTTCTGAAATATGCAGACCAGCCCGTCTAGCACCAACAACCAAAGTTACTTAAATTAACTTCCTTCCCCATTCTGATGCTCGGTGTGAACTGCAGCAGATCGTCCTGACCATCTCTACATGCCTAAATGCATTGAGTTGCTCCCATGTGATTGGCTGATCAGAAGTTTGTGTCAATGAGTAGTTGGACAGGTGTACCTAATAAAGTGGCCGGTGAGTGTAGATGAATAGTATCTTCAAACAGCAGGAAATTACATATTTATGCTTTGTGCACATCAAAAGATCAAATATGATTACAAACTGATGGCATATTAACATAGACAACAACCCAATCAATTTATTTGTTATTTATGTAAACAACACCACATTCAGTTAAATCAATCAGTGATTTCATTGTTTTTCAGGGCAAGTGGGCCCCTGGTGGTTCAGAGGAACTATGTGCATATGGAGGATCGGCTCTGTATAGATTGTACTGCCACTTTTCATAGAAAGATTAAAAATATGGGAGAAATATGGGGATAATAGCGGAATATAATGGTAATATACGAGAGAATCCCAGGAAAAAAAGAAACGGAAGGGTTGTCAGGTATGCCAAAAAAACCCACCAATGGCCAAGTTCTTTTGTGCAATATTTGTAATTCTTGCAGTGCTCTGCTGCATACCAACTTTACAGAATCAACCTTATAAAAATAAATTGTTTTTATAATTCATGTGTGAGTCACATAATTTATCATTTGGTTTGATGAGGCAAGAATCATACCAAGTTGACATACCAAGAGAATGAATCAAAGCGTTCTAAAATATTATTAGCAAATGTTTTAAAATAATTACTGTGCAGCTAGAATTCCACCTAGAATTTCCCTCACCATCCCCACATTCAAGACGTGGTCAACACAGTCTTGTAACAACACACAAAAAATAAACCAATGTAATATACAATCTGCCATGAGATTGGATATTCTGCAGAACACTGGGTTTCTGTTTTTTAGCCATCATGGTTAAAAGCCCATTCCACTGTAAAATTTAAATGTCCTAATTCACACGATTTTATATTCTGAATATTCTGATTATGTTGTGCCACATAGCATTTTCACTTTCAGTGTGGACATTCTGTATGTGAATCTCAAAATTTATCAAAATTAGTGACAAGTCACAATGTGGCACATCTCAACACTGACTTTTGATTGTTATTTGTTTTATATCAAGAAATAAATTTACAAAACCATACCAAAAAAAAAAAAAAAAAAAAAAAATATATATATATATATATATATATATATATATATATATATATATATATATATATATATATATATATATATATATAATGCAAATGACATGCATTGTATTATAAATGCATTTTATTTTTCTATATTTCTATATTTTGTATTTACTAAAATAAATTGCATTTCAGTGTATACAATTTCAAATGAGTTTCTGGGGTCATAACAGTGATAAAGTGCGTCACATGTTAATCCTAATCCTGTTTCCAGTAAAAGCTCATTTTAATCTGCGTTTTCAAAATAAGGTTTAAAAGTTAGTTACCTACAGATTGAACCCACATTCAAATGGATGCTAAATGAAACCTGGCACTACCCTTAGAAACTAATAGCATTCTAGCCTAGCTTTTGAGAGTTATCCTTCAGGACAACAGCCAATGTATACTGGCAACTGAGCTGAGCTTCACTCTGTCCCATCTTTTAAACCAGAGATAGTCAAAACGCCAGAATGTTCATTGGGATGATTGGAGATAACTTCATTTGAAGTGATTCCCCATGTAAAAACACTTAATTGTGGGCCAAGCTTTGATGGATGCCTTGAGAAACCAGCCCTTGAATGCATGGTTTTTGGACTCTATTGAGGCGACAATTCTCCTCCAGCCGAATTCCTCCTCCTGCTCTATAGCAAACCAAAGGGGTGTCACAGACAACCCAAGCCAATGTCAAACCATTCTCTGCAACACAGAGCCAGAATTACAGTTAAATAGCCCTTTTCAAAAGACAGGCCTCCCAGGTGTGTGGGGATCCCATGGCAGCTCAATTCAAGAATGTTGTGGGCGACTTATTGCTGCATATTGTTCGCCTACCTCCACAACCACTGCCATGTGCAGCCTTTATTAAAACTTCCATCTATCAACCCTTCACTTTCAGAGACCCAACTGCTAATTCCCGAATAGATTGGCAGTAATTTGCTAATGGCGACTTGATAGGAAGGCAGCAGGAAAAGCAATCCTCCCTGTGATAGATCTGTATTTTCCCACCCAGCCTCCGCTCAGACCGTGTACTTTGGCAATCTTTGGGAAAAGTGCTCTGCAGGGTTTGAAGGCCCCATTTTGTCGAACATAATGGCTCTTGATCCAACCTCTGCAATCACCTCCCTCTCCTCTAAACTGCCTTTTGCTCACTTTGATTTCCGGTTGTCTGGTTTTCACTCACCCGCGCTGGCCTTGAAAGAAAATGCTGAGTTGGAGTTTGACTTTCACCTCCATAAGTCAACTTTGGCACTGCCGGCAATGCTGATGCAGTTGTTGATGATGATGTTGTTGCAATCAGTAGCGAAGCTTGGGGAAATCACTGACTCGAGTCACATGCGACGTTCATCATACAATATGCGACTCCGCAACAGATTGGTCAATAGAAACCCAAGTGGGAATGCTTGTGAACTGCATTTTACATTCGCCCTTAAATTGCCACGGAGCATGTGCCTCCACTAGATAGCCAACTCGCGCTCAAAGGCGCTATCACAGTAAATACATCTCCACACGTCAGCGCGGCTAAACAAACGCCCCTCTCCAATGAAGTACTGCGAAACAAATTGGAAGTGCTTGACTGCAGATTTCATTATGAAGTCTGGTAATAAGTTCAGTACTCTGTGGGCTGAATAACCCACAGATACTGTGATTCACTTCCATCATGCAATTTTCCCTGTGTAATTTCACTATAAAAGCCATGCGCAATTTCAGCCAACCCCTTCCAAGGCGGCTTATAATGTACAAAAACACAATGCAACTGGTCATTTATTGCTTTCCTTCACAAAAACATCTCATCTTTTTTTTTTCCTGTATAAGATTACCATTTAAAGCAAAACGACAGTGTGTTATTACCAAGGCTCTGGGTGTCTGTCTCTTCCACACAATGGGAGTCCTGGGATTCAGTGACAGTCGATTGGGGGAGTCGGTCACTAATGTATCCACACAGCAGGATATTGGAACAACAAGGCAAATGGCTCTCCTGTGAGGCGCCGGGCTCCATTGCACACATTTTCTTGGTTTATTTCTAACAGGTGCACACACACGCGAGTGTTGTTCTCTCATTTTGTCTTAATGCTGAGGCGGTGATTGCTATGCCCTGGAGATTACAATATGAACAGGGCCCTCCCTGAAGCAGTTTGTAGAGCCGTGAGCGCGGTCAGACATGCATCTCTGCACTTCGTGCTGCCATAAATCCTGTTCCTGTTGAGGGAGACGCAATCTGGTTGGCAGAGCGATATGGGCCATGACAGGACCAGTTTCTGGGCCCCGAAGCCGTGACAAAGGCCTTGTGGCCCTGAGCAATGCCGCTTGGCTTGTTTGCTGTAATGAAGGAAGTCAGAGGCTCTGGACTGAGACTCCCTTCCATCCACGGTCCCCAGAGGGTCAAAGCTGCGCTCCACTGAAATGAAGCCATTTTCTTCTTGGCAAGCACTCCTGAATTATTCCACTTTCCCTTTTATACTGATGGACTGAGACCGCAGGTAAATGTTGTTTTTATATGGCAATCATTTTAATGGGTCATAAATGGTGATATGCTCCCTCAATATGGACGACCCTTGCTCCGAGGACCTTAATGTTTAATGCAGTCCTAAAACAAATACTCAATCATATCTGCAGTCAAAACGTTGAGCGCGGAAAATCAGCCACGCTTCCATTCGGAGGCCATTTTATGGTGGCCTCGGTGAAGGAAGGCACAAAATGGACCCTGGCTATTCAGGGGGAAGCGTGGAGGAAAAGTCGACCATTAGTGCGGAGAACTTCAAATGGCATCCCCGGTGAGAGATCGAGCTGCCGAAGTCCTCTCCATCACAGTACGCTTCCATCGTTTGGCGCACTTTAATTGTTCCACGCCTCAGTTCGTTAAATGAGCATTCCAGCTAAATGACTCCTGAATAGTTTATCATGATGGAGTGTATGAATATTGCATGGCTGCTTTTTTGCTCTTATTAGCATAATGATTCTTTGCATTGCACTGTGGCCCCTTCTGACAGAGGATCGTCGCTAGTCAAGAGAGAGACGAAGGTGGCCTTTGGTGGGTTTATTGGAGGGTTTAATTGCTTTTATGAGCTTTGACAGCAGCGGTCGGCTCCCGCAAGGCCACGGCGCTGCTCTTAAAAATACATTTTGTTTTGTTTTGCATCATAATGCATGTATAGGCAGATAGCATAAATATACCAGCGTTCCCTTTGAGCAAGCACATCACTTTGGCTATTGTCGTTTTCTCACCCAGCGGGAGTCGATGATTACTCAGGGCACATTATTGAGCTGTAGCTGCCTTCGCCCCAGAGCTCCTTTTCTCTCATTTATTTAAATGAAATTCAATGATAATTCAGAGGTGATACACCTTTGAATAATTCTGAATCGCATGCGAAATCTCTCGCGCTAAAAGCACAAGCAAAAAGAGCGCAGGGAAAGTCATTATTCTGTAATTTCTCGCAGGACTGGATTCAGCACCCACACAAAAAAACACAAAGAACATAACGACATGTCACAGGGCGCAAGTGCTACTCTGTGCTTTGTTGCAAGCTATCATGTGCTTAAAACAGAGAAGAAGCAGAGGTCTCGAAACAACTTTTTTTTCCTCGTGTGATTGACAGGAAAACTGCCTGCATTCTGATGTGTTGACTTGACATCAAAGCAGCAGGTTCAAACATATCTTTAGTTTGAGTGGATCTCAGCACCTCGTACACCACACTTGCGAATGTCTCGACTCTGGAGATATGGAGGGATTTGTTTCCCCTTGTCTTATGAAAGTGATCCATCATGGATTGTGAAAACCGGCTGAAATACTCTTGGAGTTAAAGGGATAGTTCAGTGCGAATTTTTTTTCCTGCCATCATTCAAATATATCTATTTAATGCTCAGCGTAAACAAGTTTATGCCCCAAACACTAATTTTATACTTTCCATAGTGTTCTATACAATGACATATGTGCAAATCTGTTTTACTAAAGGCAAAATCATGATAAATGAGTACACCCCTGTGAATGTGTTATGAGAAAACAAAATAACATTTAATTAATAGGAAAGAAATCAACTATTAGATGTTATTTAGTGTAGAACAGATATTAGCAACACCTCAGAATAAAACTGTATTCTTTTTCTTATATTAAAAGATAACCACTATACAATAATCCACCAATATACTGTATATCATTTATATTTATTTAGTTTAAAGAGCCTCTATCATGGGTTTTTGAAAATGAGCTTTAATGCAGTGCGTAACACAGCACTAAGTAAATGGAAACATCCAGCTGAGGTTTAAATCTGAAAGTGCACTGTTTAAATCTATTTATTCTTTAACGAAATATTTGACTCAGAGTCGAATGAATTAATTGTGTTGAGTTTGTCTGAACGTGTTGACGTCTATACAGTACATCACCGAATAAGTAGTGCAATATCCAGTAAAACGTGAACGCGCCTTTCCCTTTAGACACTATCGAAGCGCGGGGGATCACGGGACTGATCATGACGCGAAGATGACGATCACTAACTGATGGAGGTTCGGCTGTGGGAGGTTTTGCTGCTGTCATTGTTTCAGATTTTTGATGCAGTAATCTACGCTGCAAATCGAGATTTGCAGACTGTTTGCTATTAAAGGAAAAAGCAGCAGAGACTATTATGTATGACACTTTGTCAGACTTTGTCAGTAACTGCTGCAGTTCACATGGACCATTTTCCTCTTCCTCCGAATCGTAACATGTAGGTGTAATAAAATAGTTTCCTCGTTTTGTGTAGTTTGCAAATAGTGTATTTTTAATAGTGTGTTGTAACTTGTAATCGCTTCACGTGGCTTGTAATCACATATCTATTATAGATCAGTGCTTGTTCTGTATCTCTCAGGTTAAATCTTTTTGGGGCTGTACACATATTGCGTCCAAAATTACGTTAAAAACATGACGCGTGCTTCTTTCTTTACCAATTTAAATGCGTTTCTGAACTCAATTCTCTGCCATTTATCTTTGCTATGGCCACCATCAGCTGTTATTCACACGTGCGGCGCGTTCAATTTTCAAAATAGTTCAATTTTGCCACAGTGGATTAATACTGAATGTTTGTTGTTATCACTTGGGTTAGGGTTAAGAGTAGAGCAGTATGCTGGTGTTTAACTGCAGTGCTTTATTACATTCCTGCAATGGGCTCTCACATACTCTGTGCAACTTCATAGCCATGGTGGGCGTTTCTCTGTCTAGCACTGAACCCAGTCAACCAATCACAACAGACTAGGTCATCGGACCAATCAGCGCAGATTAACCTCATGCAAATGAGGAGTTTGGGAGAAAATGAATCACTGAACGCATCATATGGGAGTTGTTGGAAATAATTAGGTAAAAATAAATGCATTTTATAAGACAATCAAAGTGTTTTTCGACCTTGCATGCATTTTTTTCAGTTTGTGACTGAAAAGACACACATCATCACATTTTGCCTGGGGAAGCATGGATTTACAAAAAGATATCAAAGTGTTTACAAACATCCAGAGTTTTTGTTGCCTTTTGATTAAAATAATGCTTAATCGAGTTGACATATTGCTTGACCTCTTTGTTAAAGCAATACAATATGTTTTAGAATGCACAAATTTACATTTACGAATGTAAAATTTTGCCAAAAGAAGGAGATTAATAGTGAAAGTTTCATTAGGCATAGTTTTCATTCTGCTGAGGTCATAAAGGCCAAAAACAACATCCTTATAAAATAACTTAAAATCTTTCTCAATTTTTTTCTGCAATAAAATTACAAATGTCAGACCAGAAACGTTAGACAAAGAGGCAGTGCCAAAACAGATGAGTAACTCTTTCAATATTCACAGAACAACAAGTGCACATTACATCAATATCCATATCAGACTGTTGTTGGAGACCCCAAAACCAAAATATGACGTTTTATAATGCTTAATAGGGGCTTTTTAATCTAAATGTTCCTTCCTACCAGTATTGTCGTTGAAGTTTTAGATTTTTTTCATGTTTTCACTCAGATTTCTTTTCCTTGGAAATAACACAAGGCATAATGTTGTCTAAAAATATCACACATACTTTTTTGTATGTAAAACGTTAAAGAAATACGAGAATTCATGATGTACGCCTCAATATGCAAGAACCATTCTGTCAGTAATAAAATTTAAGGAGCACTTCCATTAGATTGCATTATGCTAATTTTATGCCACTACAAGCAAAAGCAAAGACGTGCATTTTCAAATCTCATCTGCAGCGTTAATGAAAATTGAGACGTTGTGCTTTTTGATGGATAAAGAAACAAGCCAAAGGGGTTGGAATTCAGCATGATTTGTGACAAAACAACGTACGCTTTCTTTCTGATTTCACAAGCACTTAAAATGCAATCTCTTCCTTATTTAGCAGCAGCTCAGATGCTTTCATACAGCGAGATCAGTCAAACCAGCCCACTAATAATAAGAGTTTCCTCCAAAGAGAGCACTTTAGCTCCATTTCGCTCTGGTAGACTAAAGATCAGCGTATACACAAACATGTTTTGCTGTTTTGGCAGAGAGACAGCTCATTTCCACTTGAAGAAATTATTTATGAATGGTCAACGCTGCAAACACCATTCCCTTGGTAAATTTAATTGCTCGGGAATTCAAATTTTTTTTCCCCCTTCCTCAAAGCAAGTTTAGTTTGTTGGCGAATTCGCTCAAGTTGTTGCACTAGCATTAGCAAAATGATCTCAATGGAACAACAGCTGCTATAAATTGAAAATTGTTCCAGGAAGCTTTAAAATGGTATCCTGATGAATGTGATTGCTCACGAGGGAGACTCAGAAACCACCTCTTGCCTAACAAAACACCCTGGTGACCTTTTGAATCTATTGCACCACTGTGAATGGCGCAGTGTGAGGGGGGGGGGGGGGGGGGGGGGGGGAACATTCCAATGCCAGTTAAATGGCTCAAGGACTACCATAACACAAACAACACTCATTCAATATAGAGTACCACAATGTTTTCACAGCATCAACATTAATTTTTCCTCAATGTGGACGTCAGTGGCTGACATGTTGGAAGATGAAGCTCGTCGTCAATTGACTGAAATTTCAGTATGTTGGAAGATTGCTCATCCTTTACAGGCCTCTTAAAAAGCACATTTGCAGTAAATGACAAGAGCAGTAAAGAGCTCATCAGGTCGTAATATCAGTTCTACAAAAAGAATTTGGATCCACTGATCTGAAGTAATACAGATTTAGGGCTCTATTTTAATAATCTAGGCACTTTTGCTATTTTAAAGACTGAAAAATATGTTATAGCGCATGGTGAAACAGGGTTGTGCTTATTCTCTTAATGAGTTATCGGTGTGTTTTGAGCATAGCATGCATTAAACTAATCAGAGTCTTAGCTCCCATTCCCTTTTAGAGTCAGTGGCATTTGCTATTTTTAAAAATAACTGAACGCTTCACTAGCGAGAAAACAGTTAAACAGACCATCTGCAGCGCGAGGATAAAGAACGAGCCTCCTCCATTTGACCTCTTTACTTTTACACTTTACTACTTTACTGACGTGGATAAGGAGACGGCGTTTTACACTCCACTACAGACATCCATTAGCCTACACATTTTATTTTGTCTGTTAAGCTCAAAGATTTGTTTCAAAACTATTTCTAAATTCAGTCCTAAGTGTGGTCAAACTACTGAGTTACAGTATATCCAAACACACGTCCTATTCTTATGCCCCATATGGTGATGCATACGTCTCCAAAACCTGACAGGTGGACAAATCTTAACTTGCTTTTATTCAAACGAATATAAAAATGCATTTAATAAATACTACCAATAATAATAATAATAATAAAAACATTTTACAAATGGAAAATGTCATGAATAAACTGAAAAAAGCCTCTCAGACACAATGTGAATTATAGGGTGTGTTTACACCTAACATGCGATTTGGATGCAAAGTGGATGACCATAAATACAGGTCTAAATGTAGTTTAAGTGTTTTGAGCTTGTCTGCTTTTGATGACTTTGTTTGGTTTGGAAAAAACAAAAAACAAAACAAAAAACCCCAATTCACAATTTAAGAAAAATCACACACAGAATTAATCAGTTCAAACTTGGCAGACCTGAAGAGACGATATGCGTGTAGGGAGAAAAATCACCATGTTCTGTACTGTTCTGCACATTATCGATACTTGCTTAGAGTTTTATTAAATGCAAAGGTTACAGCCTCCTGATCGTCTTCAGACTGGCTATATAGCAGAAATGAACAATAGTATCTGGATGTAACCTAGATTTTGCGGGCTGAGATTGCATCACTCAGCGATGCAATGTCGAACACAGTGCACTCAATGGAGTGAGTGACGTTATTGTGACGGGTAGGGTTAGGTAAGCGCTTTAAAAAGCATTGGATGCAGCTCCGATTGCACTGCACTAGGTCTGCATCCAGACCCCACTCGAAATGAAAGCTGCTGCTCTGTATTAATTTTTCAATGTCCTTATTCGTCCCAATATGTACTGCTAGTTAATTTTGCAATATTAGATCATAAGACCAGAATAGGCCTATATACTGTCATCAGAATAATACGGTTAATCAAACTGAGGTTAGCATGTGTCCACTGTAGTATTTTCCCCGAAACAGAATTTCTTTTCTGTTGTAGTGAATGGAAGCTTCACAGTTTTTAAGTGGCAGCAGTCTAGTGAGGCGCTGAGAATGCTCTGCTTTTTCCCTATCCTTGGTACTATTTGATCTTAACACCAGTAAAGGAGCAGTTTAAGCATGCCATGAGTTACATAAATTCTGAAGAAAATGATAAAACCTTGTAACAGTTTAACGTTTAAAAAAAGGCTCTAATCAAAGTAGGAGAACTCATTCAGATCGTTTTTGGTGTTACTCAACACCTGGTAGTAATTTCCATATTATTTGATAAACTCTAAGTGGCAGCCAAATTTTTCCAGCTTTCACAGAGCGGTGATCTTTTCCAAAGTGACTGAAACCCTTTGACAGAATGGCCAGATGAAGACCAGAGAACATTTGAGCCACATCAAGAGAAGCTGATCATTACACACCTGTGATTTCCAAAAAATTGAAAGGAAAGACAAAAACAAGAGAGGACAGAAAACTGTGGGGAAGTTCAATGGCCAATTGGTTCAACACTGCAGCTGGAATTGATCTTTAGTGCAGAGCTGAACAGTGTAAAGATCTTTCATTTGGACTGAAAGGTCTGCAGTGACCAAACCTTCATCTGCGGAAAGAATCAAATCACTAGACTGAGATCTTTGCTGAAGAGCGTGTTGGACATAGAACTGGTCCAAAGTTCATTTTAGTAATGAAAGCAAGTTTAATTTTTTAGAGTCTGAAGGGAAACCTTATGTACAGTTGAGGTCAAAATTATAAGCCCCCTTTTTCTTTTTGCAAATATTTCTCAAATGATGTTTAACAAAGCAAGGAAATTTATACGTGTCTAATAAAAATGTTTTCTTCTGGAGAAAGTCTTATTTGTTTCATTTCGGCTAGAATTGAAGCAGTTTAAAAATTTTTAAACACCATTTTATGGTCAATTATGAGCCCCTTTAAGCTATTTTTTCCCCGATAGTCTACAGAACAAACCATCGTTACACAATGACCTGCCTAATTAACCTAGTTAAGCCTTTAAATGTCACTTTAAGCTGTATAGAAGTGTCTTGAAAAATATGTAGTCAAATATTATTTACTGTCATCATGGCAAAGATAAAATAAAACAGTTATTAGAAATGAGTTAATAAAACTATTATGTTTTAAAATGTGTTGAGATAATCCCTCCGTTAAACAGAAAATGGGGAAAATATAAACGGGGGCTAATAATTCAGACTTCAACCGTATATAAACATTACGTTCAGCATCATGTGTTTCATTCCTTGAATTCATCACAATTTCAGACATCTAATTTCATGCAGGATAAGTAATAATGTAGCCCGCTTGTTTACTTGTGATCCAATCCATCAAGTATAAACAGGGCTGTAGCTGCACTTCAGCGCCACCGATAAAAGATTGCGACAAACTCAGTTCCATTTCATGACGTTTATTGATGAACTAGAAAATACTGATACTAAAAGAATTGAAAAACACTGATAATGCTGGTTGCATCTGTAAAAAAACAAGCAAAACAGAAACAAATCCAATTCCATTAAGTTCCAATACACACAAGTCAACAGCAATCTTTAATAATGGTTTCAGTTTTCTAAAAAAAATTTATTTCATCATTTTGTTTCGTTTTTTTTTGTACAAGATTAAATGTGTACAAAGTATATCCATACTCATCTCCCCCTCTCATAAAGGATCATTTACAAAACCTTGATGCTTTAAAATTTCAAACAATAACTTCAAAACTATAGCTTTTTAGATTTCATCATTATTATTATTATTAGTTTATTTTTTTGTAACAGGACCATACCAATGCTGAAGGAACAGCAGATGAAGACCAGTGAAGGACCAGCCTCCAGTCCACACTAACTTTCTCTCATCTCCCACATTCATGAACACGTTCCTTCCCTCACTAGCAGCTACCTCACAAAATCCAAATTCAGCAGTATTGCACATTAAGCATGGAGGACGATTGTTCCGAGAGGGGGAATGTCATAAAGAAAGGAAAAAAAAACAAAAAACAGAATCATGCAAACAGTGAACTGTATTACGCGTCTACTCAGCTATACACTGTTTTCTAATACGCCAGTTAAACCTTATACATCATAAAAGATACACTCAAACGGACCCTGGACGAGTAGCAGATTTATCCCATATTACTGCTACCAGCAGAGGCCACTGTCCAATACAGGGATGGACTTCGACCTCTATTCACGTTACACTACATCACAATAAGCAAAATATACTTTTGATTGCTCTAATAGTATTCCTAGAAGCATATATATGCGATTTCTAATACATGCAGACAAAAATACTCTAAAAAGTGCTTTACAGTTTGACTCAAGCTCCGTGTAAACGTTTTGTATTGAGGGGCACTTAAATTGTACAACTCACTAAACAGGCAAAGATATCACTTCAACACAGATCTGCATTTACAAAGACTGTGTCAAATGCAAACGAGCTTGCTTAATGTTGCTTCAGATTCACTGTGCATTCGAAGATCATTTGGCATTTGAATTAGCTTTGGGTGTGTGTAAAATCATCGACCAAATTAGGTGACTTGGAGAAAGAAAAAGAAAAAAAGAGAGTCCGGAAATAGGCTGAATATCTGTTTTAAGCCTCAAGAGCACACATACAATGACAAAACATGTTAAGAAATACAACCTATTGAATATCAACAAGATAATATCTCTTTAAGAGAGACTGGGCAATGCAATATGAAACATACATGACAAAAAATATATATATATATTTCAGACCGTAATAGTGTCAACATTTCTATAATATAAAGACATTTCAGAAATACTGAGTAGGCCAAATATTTTCCAATCCAAAAGATTGGAAGTGTCTAGTGTCCATACCCTTCTTGAGCTCACTGTCCTCCCTCAAAAAACTGGGGAAAATTAATCAATGATACAAAGGATCAAATCAGCATCGTTCACGGAGACATCATGGCAAACTGATTTAAAAACAGGCAATATTTTAAAAGCCCACATGCAGTGAGATTTCTTTAACAAGTGTTAAAAAACAAAGACAAAACATGAAACGTTAAACCAAGGTGGGAGGTAGAACGAATTACAGTAAAAAAAAAAAATAAAAAAAAAGGTTTGGCAGGGCACCTGCTGGAAAAAGTAGCCTCTAACCCTCTTATGCTTTCTAAATATCTTGGTAACGAGTACAAAAAGAAAAGCACAGATCAACGAGTCGTATTTGATTCGATATTAAAAAAACTAAAACGATATACAGATCGTTCAACAAAACTGTTCCTTCCAGCATCGAACAGTACACATGCTGCACGTGTTCACTCTAAAAAGAAAGAAAAACAACATTCATATCTCCCTCTATGAACCGTAAAAATGAGGCACAAATAAGAACCGTAATTACAATTAAGCAAATAAGGTGTTCGCTAATCTCTTCATCCATGCGAGGAAGCCATAAATCAAATACATTTGACTGGTCTTGATTAGAGAAGCAGCGAATACATAGCCTGGTCCTAACAGCCTCTGATGACGGATGGCACTTTCTCCGCAGCACAATATCAATCAGTAGGACCTATTTTCAAAGACAACATTCAGGCTTTGATTCTGCCGGTACACGGCAGCTTTTAGGGAGGCAAGGTTAAGGCTATTAAGAACAAACCAGAAAACGGCTTGGAATAACGGCGAGCAAAAAGGCGAGATGGAGAATAAAAAAAAAAACGTAGATGCGAGAAAGGCAGAAAACAACTCTGCTTTCAACTTTCAGGGCTAACAGATAACGTCACCTGGGCCGTTGCTTGTTTGTTTACGCGAAGAAAGTGCTTTCATGCATGAGATGTAATTGCTTTCAGTGGGGGATAATTCAAGAAAAAGGGAAAGCAAGTAAAATAGACATGATAAGCAAGCGCCGCTTGATTATATGGTGCTTTTAAACCGTCGTTCTCCATCTCTCACTGACCCTGAGAAGCAATGAGAGAACTAGAACAGTTTTCACGTCCACCTGCAAAAGGGGATTGTCAAGGGAAGTCTGTCCCGTGTAAGACCATGGGCAGAATTTAAGTGCTTTCTGTTGTAAAACTGCATTATGGGACAACTGGCTTCGAACACTGTCAAATCCCACAAACCGTCTGTCCTGTAATAGTAGTTTTGATATCAAGATTACATTACGTCGTCAATGTAGTGGGCATCTGAGATTCCAGTAACAACTAACAAGACCTGTACTCTAAAACTAGTTCCTGATATCTGTTAACATTTAAACTTTATTCACAGTTTATTAAAGCTTTTTTTTTTTATCTTTTGCTGCTTTAAAAAAATTACTGTCACATAAATCTATGGTACACGAAAATAAAATATTTGTCCATATCATATATATATATAGCTTGTATGCATGTATTTACAAACGGGCGTCATCTGCGTCTGTCTTCATCTCAGTAGAGGCCTTGACTCATAAAAAGAAACCTTCTTGCCGAGGATCATATATAAATATTCTGATAGATCTTCTAGGCCGCTCAGTGGAAAAGTGACTCACACTTTCCTATTAATAAACAGTCCTTGCAGGCTCGCAGACCACAGGTCTGTCCCTTCTTTTAAGTGCTTCTCACATGGGCTGCAGCTTCACGTCTGGTATCATTTTACCCGTCCGATTTCATTAGCCAGCCCTTGAAGTTCTGGCAGGGTTTTACCAGTAGTAACTGGACAGCGGAGTGCGTGGTGAAGACGGCTCTCTGGGCAGAAGTGTGACATGGCCTGCCAGCTTTAATTACTCTTTCCGTTGTTGGTCCCACAGCCAAGAAAGCTGCTTTCAAGCAGGCCTTTTCACCCGGAGAACAAGTCCTGCAGAAGTGGTGTCACCTCCATTTCATCCCCACTGGTGATTGCAGAGACAAACGGAGCTGACCTTTCAGACGTTTATGTCAGGTTTTCACTATCTTTAAAACATTTGACTGCAGATTCCTGAACATCATCCACAATCACATCACTGGTTCGAAACAAGGTGCTCCAATAACAGACTTGACTTCGAATCTGTGCTAGCACAAATCTACTACACCAACTTCATGTTTGAAATGAAGCGCAGAAATGACATCTGTTGACGTAGACTCTAATCTCAATGATGCTTGTGTCTTTGTCTGGACGCTTTCTACAGTTGGACATTTGGTAAAGCCAATGCGTTTGTCTAGCCCTTGTATCTCATCCGTTACATTTCACAAGTGTCATTTGATGATCCTCAGCAGATTACAGGAACCCCATCAGTGTTAAAGATCATTCCAGTGGTGGGTTCATAGGTGCCAGCCAGGTAGTAGAGGTCTTCGCTGTCCTGATACTTCTTCGTTTTAATCATCTGTTCATATTGCTCAAGGCTGACCACCAGACATTTATGGGAAATGGTTTGGACGTCGTTCTCATCAATGTGAGAGGACTGGTACAGGGCCCGCTGAAAAGAGAAAGCAGAGAGAGATCTATCAGTCTGTTTCCACCGTGGCCAATATGATCAAACCATTCACTGGATTGGTTTTCTTACCTCCATGAAGTCTTTCCTCTGGTTTGAAGCTTGCAGAACAGCGGGAAGACTTTGGCCGGACATTTGATCCCAGTTCTGCAAACAAAATTGGATTAGTTACAAACCCAGATAGAGAGGAATGACTGGGACGAATTCAAGCGCAATTCCAGCAATAACGTCACATTGAAATGCCCTCAAACCATTATTCTTGTTTAGCAAAGCGAGATGAAAGTAACCTTTTTGTCATGAAGTTTCTTTCCAGGGTTGGTTTCCTCAGGATGATAGAACCATTTTACACGGACCACCATGTTGTTTCCCCAGGACTCCCACATGCTCTGGATGTGTCCGATGAAGGGGAGGTTGGGTCGGCCAGCGGACAGGAATACAGCACAGTCTCCAATACGGATCATTTCCTTCCCACGCATAATGGCTTTGTAGAAAAGCTTCTTCGCCTTCCCTTTCATTCCCCGTCTCTGTCAAAAGTTAAGGAAAAAGCAAATGGTTGTTTCTTCTGGCATTTTATGTCCTAAAGGTTAATTTTCATGGAAACGTTTCACTTTTGTTATATGAAGGTATATATATTTTAAAGTAATCCAATAAATCAACCAATCAATAAACAAACAAACATTAAGTAACAGTCGCATACATAACAAGACTGAAATAAGAATTAATCATTTTATTAATTGAAAAAAATATATTTATACGTTATGATCTCACATGGTGTGATTTCTGAACATTTACGCAATTAATAAAGTTGAGAATTCGTTCAAAAGAAATAAAATATATCAATGCTTAGCTGACAGACTTGTATTTTTTAGGACTAATTAGTTTGCCCATTGGTCTAGCCCTGCAGTTTCATATTCATTAACAAATACTGAGACTGGATAACAAAAAACTACTGAATACACAGCAATAGAACCCAGAGTTGATGATGGGTTTTGTCTAGATAAATTAAAACAAAAACATTGTTTTTATAAATCATATTTATAATTCTGTAAAAGGAAATAAAATAGCTCAAATACTGGTCAAGGATAAAACGTTCTGGGCTCTATTTTAACGATCTAAGCACATGGTCTACACAATTCAACCAGCATGACTATGGATGTATTTGGCATGTAAGCAATGTGGCGCAGGACTTCAGTTTCTGCAAGTCTTCAGACAGAATATGAGATTTAGTTCCAGTGGGTTATATGCACATGGACTTTTAATTTTAGTCAGCCAGCCCCAGGGCTTCCAGTGAATTGTCATCCCATACAAAATCGCAGCTTTTAAGATCTTTACTGCCTGGCTGAGATACGATATAAAGTATACCTCGGCACTAAGAGTCAAACAACAAAAAATAAGGTCATCTTGGTGCGACTCTGGAGTCAGATCTGAGTTTCAATAGTCATGTCAAAGCAGTTAATAAATCAGCATACTATCACCTCAAAAACATTGCAAGAATTAGATGCTTGTTTTCAGTGAAGATTTAGAGAAACTTGTTAAGGCTTTTATCAGCAGCAGGGTGGATTACTGTAACAATCTCCTAACAGGCCTTCCTAAAAAGAAAGTCAGACAGTTGCAGCTCATCCAGAATGCTGCGGCCAGGATTCGGATCAGAACCAGGAAATCAGAGCACATCACACCTGTCCTCAGGTCTTTATACTGGCTCCCAGTTATATTCAGAATAGATTTTAAAGGACTATTACTTGTCTATAAATCACTAAATACAAACTACAAACCTAACAGATCACTCAGATCTTTAGGATCATATAAACTAGAAATTCTAAATAAATAAACTTGCCTTGCCTTGGGTATCAGACCAAACAAGAAGCACTGCATTACATTCTATTTTTCTGCGCTATGTCTTTAAAATATGAAAATTAAATTTACCCCAATATTGTCAATAGAATTTCTCTGCTAGCTTGCTGCTAATGATGGCGCCTGCAATTAAATGACCGCTTGTCTCTTTTTATGCTTTAACAACCAAATAGACACTTAAGCTTATTTAATTAATCATATTTAAATTCCTTTACAACATTGATGCTGTAAAAGCAACCTTATAAAATTGAAAATAATCACATAAACCGTTCACTGGAAGCATTGGCTGAAAAACACTAGCTTTGCATATAGCCCATTGACACTAGCATAACTGTCGGAAACACAATAACTTGAATCCATGAACTCACCTGAGTAGGCTTTCCGAACCACTTCCACAGCTGTCTGGCAGGAAGGAAAGCTGAGATCTTGGGTCTGTTCTCAACAGAGGGTAGTCTCTGTCTTTTTGCCAGCTCCTTTGTAGTTGGAAGATGGATTCCCTCTCGTCTTTTGGGGCGACCGACACCCTGCTTCACCTTCTGCTGCCTCTGGGGCGTCTTCTGCTGGTGCCGTTGCTGTGTTGTAGATGATTGTTTCTGGAGCTTATGGATGTTGGGCGCAGACCCCGATTTTGCCTTTACATCTTCCTCCTCTGGAGATGCTACATGCTCTGCGGCAGGGGATGGTTGAGAATCAGCGACCTGCTCTTCGTCTGAGCTACAAGAAGATTCTTCGTCGCTGGTTGTGGAGGATGATGAGGAGGAGGAGGAGTGGGAACCAGATGAAGAACTGCTTGTAGATGAGCTGGAAGAGGTGGGACTTGATGCCCGTGAGCTGATAGAGCTGGCAGAGTCTTGTTTGGGCTTCTTCTCCTGCGTGGCCCCTTGCTCCTCTTCTCCATCTGACTCCGAGCTGCTGCTGCTACTGCTGCTGGAGCACTCCAGATCTTTCTTTTCCTTCTCGCCTGAATTGCTGACCTTCGTCAAACCCTCACTGCTGCTCCCAAGCTTACGAACACTATAGGTAGACACGCTTTCTGCTGTTGGAGGCTCTGCTTCTACCGGCTTGCTTTTAGCCTTTATCGTTTTCTCAGTAGTGGATATAGTAGTGTAGCTGACACCCATCACAGACTTATTCTCTCTTTTGGATAGGTTCTGGCCCTCCATCATCATTAGGGCTTTGGTCTTCTTGGTTTTAGGTGACATGACTCCCTCATGGTCCAGCTTGATGAGAATCTCAGTCTGAGGTTGCTTGCGTTGCGTTTTCACACCAAATCCAGATGCCTCATCCTCGGGCTTTTGCAAGCGTTTGACTGTCTTTCCTTTCCCCGTGGGACTAGCAGTCTCATTGTTGGATATAAAGGAGGCCAGAGAAGTGGAGGGCTCATTATAGAGATCCACAGACAAAACTTTTCCATAGAGTGGCTGAGAGTAGACAGACTGGGGCTGGGAACGCACTTTGGCTGGAGGCTTGATCCCTGTGGTTTTCTTCTGGTTTTCATTAGATGCGGGGATGGAGACGCTGGCTGTACCGACTTGCTTAATTTTTCTACCTGGCCGTGGGCTGCTTTTCTGGCTGGACAGGGGCCTCTCTGGGACTTGCGTTGGGGTTGGTGTGTCGGGCTTTTCATGCTCTTTTGGAGTGGCTTCAGGCTCTGGAAAGCAGCACAGGAGGGAAGGTTTTAATATGCCAGACCAAAAACACACTTACCGCTATAAAAATGCTGGGAGGCTAAAAGCTGTTCCTTGTTCTGACAGTAAGCTCTTTCCAAGCACAAGAAGGTGATTTACTATCTATGAAACCACCAATCCGGTCCACTTTTGTAAGATCACTGCATTTCTCATTTCAGAAACACCACTTGTGACTGCTTAATGTTTAACTTGAACCAAAGCAATAACCACTTTTAGATAAATATGCCTCGTCTGTACTAGCCAAAATGTCAGCGTTTGGAAATTACCAGGCTTGGGTTTGGGTTTTCTTCCCCTTCCCTTGCTTTTTGGAGAAGACTCTTCCGTGATTTTAGGTGGTGTCTCTTTGCCATCAGGTACATCCTTACTGCACTTCCTTCCTCGCCTTTTGGTGCTGGCCACAAGAAGGGCAGGGGATGGTTCTGCACCTGTTCAGATAAATCCAGTTTAGAAAACCAGCACAAGACCCTACACTGATACAAACATAATAAATACTGAAATGCTGGCACATTTCCAAGTGCTTCTCTGCTTCATATATTTTGAAAATGTTCATACATAAACATTTCCACAGTCCAACACATACACACACTCATTAATATTTACCCAGTGCTCTTAAATATTACACACAAACCTTCAAACCTCTCAGTCTCACCCTCAATCACATGCAACCCCCTGGCAACTAGTGGATAAACATCTTACTGAATCCATCATCAAGCTTCAAGAGCAAAACCAAACAAAAATCATTGGCCACATGGACTCCAAATCAAACAGAGTGCATATGGGCTTGTTTACCTAACTTGGACATTCAGGTAGCATTTTATGCACTCTTTAAAGCCTCAGCTTGTACCCTCTGCTTCGATGAATACTCACACTGAATCTTGTAGTCTGCTGGTAGCAATCGAATATGAGAGAGTGGGATTCGTCCGGTGTCTCCATCATCAAACTCCACTGTAATCAAATCGTCCACGTCTTCCATGTCCGGGCTCCCTGTGGACAAGTAACAGGGTTGGCGACTGATGCAAAAGAACACGCATCACCTCAATTTACATTTCCACTGAGTGAAACAGCAAATACGGCTGTGCAAAAAGAGTGACCACATATTTCTCAGCGGTGTAGAAGCAGCAGCAACGATTCATACAGGGCCTTTTCATTCTCATTGGCTGACAGTAGCAGTAGCAGAGACCTCCCTTTAAGAGTTTCTTGACAAGTCTCCAGCTCCCTCCTTTCTCAGCAGGAGGGAAAATAAATAATAATAGAGCAGCGCTCTGCATGTAGCTAACCACACCATCCCTCATTCCCTAGCTCGGTTTATCTGGCAGTGCTTATGGGCTTGGCTAAAAGATTTAGATTAAAGGAAATGAAACAACCCTGAAAGGTTTTCATACTGCGCCTCTGTACAGAGGACAGTGGACATTTGTGAATATTTTTCCATTCGAGCAGTAAAACGCATTGGTTAATAGTCCGTAATAGCCAGTGATAGGTGCTCAATTAACTGGAACAGCGAAACCGTACCTCTGACGACCGTGCCAGGGTAGAGGCAACGGTATTGCTGGCTCCAGTAGGCTGCAATCCGGGTCCCCTGGGGAAGGTATCTGACGGAGGGCGGTTTCACATCAATAATCTGTAGGACAGAGGCAGGGTGGATCACAGAGGATTATTAAATCAACACCTTTGTGCATTCATACACTTCGCAGTCATTGTTCTTCCTAGCTGAATAGCTAATGAATGATTTTCGGCCGAGGAAATGTATATTTTGTTTATACAATCCATCTTGGAGGAGCAGTAATGGCTAAGGTTGCTCTTGGCAGTGGTCTGCTTACAACGGTACATTAGGAAGGAAAGGCGGTAGCCACAAAAGCGTGTGTGCCTAAACCAACAGACAGAGGTACTGGAGCAAAACATGCCCTTAGCTTAATAGCAGGGGAAGGTGCTAAACAGCTTCTATATTACAGCATGCCCCGGGCCTGCTAGCGGAGAGAGGAAACCGTGGAGTGTGCCCGGAGAAAAACACACAGGCCTGTTGTGGTGAGCCGTAACGTGTATGTGGGTCAGTGATCGGTGTAGGGCAGCGTGACATACTGACCGCCTCCTGTAGCAGCTGTTCCAGGCAGTAGATATGTGGCCTGTTCCCCCTTTCGCCCTCCACCACAACGCTGTATCTGTAAGACACGACAAAGTCATGAGATCAAAATCCTGGACATCATGTTTTGTAACTCATTTTACTTCAGAGGTGACTTTAGAATGAATCTAGACATATTCTTTGGAAATTATATGGTGAAAATGATTGTTCTCAAACAGGGCCCGCATTTTTATATGCAATTCTGCATTAAATTACAGCATTATAGGACCTTTTCTTTTTATGGCATTATAGGATTTTCCTTTATACTTTGATGTCTAGGGCAGGGGAGTCCAAACTTGGTCCTGTAGGGCTGGTGTCCTCCACGGTTTCGCTTCAACTTTCTACTACACGCCTGCCTGGAGGTTTCTAGTATACCTAGATTAGCTGGTTCAGGTGTGTTTAATTGGGGTTGGAACTAAAATATGCAGGACACCGGCCTTCCGTTATAGGACCGAGCTTGGACACCCCTGGTATAGAGTGTGGATTTGGTTCAGTCCACTGCTTGTAACTGAAGGCAGATCTAAATGCAAGCTTGCAGTTGACTGTAAGAAAGAGGTTTAAAAGGACTAAATGAACAGTCTGGTATGCAGTACGTCACCCAAAAATTACACAGGAAATCAACTTTAAACAATGCATTTGAAAACATTAAGTAATACCAAAATACATGGATAAATCACTCGCAATATGCATCTAGAAACAGATTTGTTTTATTTAATGCAAATTTTAAGGGTATAAACCACAATAACAGTTTGAGGAGTTGTTGCATTTGCTGCCGTTTTTGGCTAACATTAACTAATACCAATGCAATGAAACCTTCAATAGACCACTGTTATTTGCTGTAAGCATTCACTAGTAATACGGAACATAATGGATAGTCTAAAAATACATAGTATTAGGCTGTAGGGGGAGATGCAAGGGGGGCAAAGGGGCAAAACTGAAAGTCTCAGCAGCCCAAGAGCACGAAGACAGGGCTCTATTGAGAAACACACTGAGCTTTGAACTGGCTTTTATTCACTATGCCCAAAGGGACTGGCTTTGCCTCCAACTACACTCCCCTTCTTATTCAAGCTCAACCTCAGGGACGAAATTCGGAGGTTCTTTGCCTTTTTTTTTAAAAAAAGAATTCCTTACTCTATAAATTTATCCTTTTGTGGCACTTTTATTGTCTTTACTGTCAAGAAGTCAGAGCAGTGGGGAAAGGCAAGAGAAGTCAGTTTCTTGACATATCACATGCGAGAGCCAAAATCGGCTCTGACGCAAATGGAAAAAAAGGAATAAAGAGAGGCAGACCAGGCTAAGTCAGTGTGTAGGCAGAGCACAATCCAAACAGGCTTTTTTCTTCCAGATCTGGAATATTATTGGAATATTATTTCTGGAAGATGGCAGTGTTTCACCTCGGGGGGAAAAAAACGCCTACATTCAGCTCAAGAATAATTAGCACATGCATTGACGACGTGAAATAAAAAGGAAGCTTTCAGAGATTTATTGCTTGTTGGAAAAACAGAAGAATAACAATGACCAGCTTTTTAAAGTGCAGGTCACTCTCTATTATTAGCATGTGCCTTATAAATCAGCATGGGCGTACACGCGGCTACATGCATGACGTCCAAGATTGGGCTTCTGCTTTTAAAAAAAAAGTACTGACAGTTGGATGTTTGGCCTTTTTCATTTGGATTCATGAGGGTGCCTGCAGTTCAAGCATGGACTTAGAGCCAGGCTTCAGAGGTGTCCATCACTGAGTGGCAGCCTTATTACTGTGACATGGACCTGGGAGGTGATGTGGGACAGCCTCCTCCTGGATCTGGCCTGAGGGGGAGGACTCTGCTGGCCAAAGCTGATTGGTTCTGTCTGCAAAGCCAGGGATAAATTCACACCAGCTGCCTTGGGGAGGGGGGTAGAAAGATTGACCGGACGAGCAGGGTTAAATATCTGTCATGTGGATGGATCGCCTGATGTGGGCTTGGGACATGGGAAGGGTCATACTTAAATGTTTTTGTTTGTAAGTGGAGGGGAATGTATTTCGTACTAAAGGTCACTGTGAAGTCATTTGTAATTGTAATAAAGCCCTTTGGGAAACTTTTATTCTTTAAACATTTTTATAAATCGTAAAAAATGAAAACAAAGAAACTGGTTTCCTAAATATATATAGTCATAATAATATCAGAATAATGTTCATATCCAGTGCCTAAAAATGCAACACTCATGCCCCTATAATAAGAATGCTGTGTAAAAAATTCTTGAATGCTTTTTAAAGATTCTATGCTATAAACTAACAGTGGTTTTCAACCTGTGAGTCGTGGCCCCCCAGTGGGCTGTTATTGTATTGCAGAGGGGCGGACAGTTGTTATTTCTAGAAATAACATTGCTGAATGATTTATAGGTGAATTGTTGAGGTGAATTATATAAACTAAAATGGTCAGTGTATGAGTGCATGTTAAAAATATTGTATGGGTGTTTCCCTGTGCTCGTTGTGGCTGGAAGGGCATCTGCTGAGTAAAACATATGCTGGTATAGTTGGTTCATTCTGCTGTGTCGACCTCTGAAATAGACACTAAGCCGAAGGAAAATGAATGAATGAATGAATGAATGAATGAATATGGCTCTTAACGAATCCAGTGCTCCAGTTCTATGCCGGTTTTGACTGCTTGTTTGACCTAGAGAGCTGCACTCGTAAAACCCAATGCAACCAGGACAATATTTGCTAATGCTGGTGTAAGCGTTAAGATACTCATGTTTGTGCAGAGTGCCGGTGCAGAAAATTATCTGCGGGTCTCCCACAAAATGAATAAATGAAAGAATTAATTAAAAGGCAAATAAACTGGTATTTATTCAACTGACAGGACAAGGCTGCATTTAAAGGCCCTCAGGAAGCAGCAAGAGATGGAATCGCAGCACATGAGTGCTTGTTTTTATGTGCATATGTCTAGATTGTGGTGAAATAATTGCAATGTTGTTACATAGCTACAATTCACAAATTTGTACGTGCTCAAATCCAACCTAGATGTTCTGTGGGAGTTGAGCAAAACCTAAATATTGCAAAAAAAATTGTCCTGTGCTTATGGAATTTGCCTGAATTTTGGTTCTTTTGTTTCCTTAAACCATGTCAGCCTGAGTCTCTCTGAGCTTGGTAGCTTGTTATGTAAATTTTTTGTTTAATCAAATCATCAGCAGTTTATTCAGTTATCCGACTTGCTTCTAAGTAAGTTACCAACCAGCCACAAATAGAGGGTTCATTTAAAAATGGCAATGGGCCACAGAAACATACACGTTGGGCCATGAGTTAAAAGTGTGGGAACCACTACTGTAAACTATAAACACTCTTGAAAATCCAATTTTTAGTTAAAGATGACACTTTTTTCCATCATTTTTTTTTCAGGAAGCAAAACCTGTCTCCCAGAAATCCTGTAGAATCCTTTATCCAGTTAGAAGATAAAAATGAAACTCCTGAAGCGTTTTCAATTTAGTGTCAGTAAACGGTCCATAACATCTAAAGGCTGAGACTACACTCGCCCTGGTCAACTGGTTTGATTTTATTTATTATATCTTCTAATGCCGAGTTCAGACTGCATGATTTTCAAACTAGTCGTGTCACAGATGTTTTCACACTGCATGACTATCTGGGCTAGCGTTTCGTCGCTGCTTTGTTTACACTGCACGATGGTTCGGCGACATGGACATTCACATTGCATGACTTTACTATAGGGAGAATCGCCGACAACTTCGTCCAAACTACGTCTCACAGCCAAAAACATGTAGTATATCTTTTGTTATTAACTACATAATGAGAAAGAAGCCTTTAATGGGGTAGAACATGTACATGTTTGCTCACCTGGGTTTAAAGGGAATTAGCCATTTCTCCTCAACGTTGATAATAAACTAACTTCTTTCTGTATGAAACGTCAAACAGACACGGTTGCTCCTGAGTCCTGTCAAATCTCCACTAGTTTTTCCTCCATTTCGTGGGTCCAAATAAACTTTTAACTTCTCCCCCAGCCTCCCGCTGGCCTGCAGCAGTTATACACACACGCACACACAAGTGAAAGCTGCTCTCTCATTGGCTGTAGGTGATCGCTGATGTTATTTTCAGTCAAAACTCAATTCACATGGCATGATTTGAATCGTCGACAGCTCCAGATATTTAGCATGCCAAATATCTCACAGGCATCGGCGATTCTCTCAGATCGCGTGATTGGGCCAAAATCGGGGTTAAAATCATGCAGTCTGAACTAGGCATAACTGTACTTGATGACCTACACACTAAACCAAATATCACTTTATATAAATAAAAACCTAAAACTTTCAATAGAAGAGCACAAATCTGAGACTTATAAGATGGTTATTTACATATCAATAGAGAAGAGAAAGTAGTTACGCATTGAGGCACAATATGCAATTCGCCGTATTACATTTCTTACTGAGATGACATGATGACATTCAGAAATCTTTGATTAGTGTTGAAACGTGGAGGAGGAATTTTAGCTGTGAAAAATCTCTAAAACATAATTAAAGATACAACAGAGAAAAATGGCAAGCCAGTGAAGGATAGAGCGAAAGCTTCAATTAGTTTGCCATTACCCATAAATAATGGGCCTGTGCCATTAGCATGGTCTTCACGTCGGAAAGTGTGACAATGCCTTTGCCAAAGGACTTTTCTGAGCAGAACACACCAGGCTTCATGAAAGCTGAGGCTCAGGCTGAGAACAGACACTTTTCCTTACCCCAGATTTCAGTTCCAATTCAACACCGGCTGTGTGAGTTATTGACTGCACAATTAAGCAGTCTGCTCTCATGGACTGCAAGTATGTTCATGCCTGGAGAAGCCTGGGCTCTCCACAACGGCCTCTGTTAATGAAGACAGGCGAGGCTTATAAACAGCAGTGGCGACGGTGGAGGCATATAAACATCTGAGTGCCCGGGTGTGCATTTTCAATCTTTGAATGGGTTTAAGGTGTTGTGTAGCACAAGCAGACACAAAATTACATTTCCCGAGAGGCAGGGTGGACAACAAGCGATCTGTTGAAGTCAAGCCCTCTGCACTAGCGCCTGCTCACGTCATATTAAATGCTTTCACAACCAGCTTTCACTGTCACACTGAACTACCCGCTTTGAAGAGCTATGGTGTAACAGTCCTGCACAAAGGCACCTTCCCTTTCCCTGGCTGGAATGGGCTATTTTTAGTACAAGAGACACATGCAGATCGAGCAATAGAGGAGAGATATTTCACTGCCAAAACATGACAAACATATCTCATTATGAGCTGCAAATGAACAGATAAAGCACCACCGTTCAGCTCCCTTACATCAGGGAGAAAACTGTTTCTATAGTACACACATAGTAGCGTCCAGATTTTCAGCGCGTTGCCTGACCTCTGGCTTACAGTTCACTGGAATTTGGGAGAAGGATTGTGATGGGGGTTTGAATGATGGCTGCTCCTCGCTCTCGGACTGATAAGAGGAAGACGTGTTTCTGTGCTGCATGCTAAACACTTGCTCTAATGAAACTAAAATGGAGGAAAACACATTTCGCAGAGGGCAGAAATGGTACAGAGCCCCTCTCATTAAAGATCCCGGACCAGATGCTGCACCAGTTTGACATTTTTCACCAAATGAGATTATCTTTTATAGGGATGACTTTGAGAGGAACTCTCTCGCCCCTCAATAGACTAAAACTTGTTCATCCAAGTGGATAATAGGCCATGGGAGACCGCAGAAAGCATACAAAGTCCAAACAAAACAAAACTGCCCGTTTCTGTCATCGCCTCCCTCAAGACACTTCACACCCCTTCTGTTTCCTGACCAAACAGAACGTTGCACTTCCACATTTTTCCACGGAGAACTCTGAACTGAACCTTACAATGGGAAAAACTTGGCAAATATTTCAGCCCCGTAACACTAAGTGGCTCAGGCAAGCAGTTCGGTAAAAAGAATTTGTATGTGGCCAGGGAGCTAAAGCTAAATAGAGCGCTGGAATGACTGCCAACTTTTTCGTGGCCTTGGTTTGAAGCCTTGGACCAAACTAACCAACTCAAAAATAAGTCAACACACTACACTTGATTTAAAGCACTTAAAAAGGAACTAGACAATTTTCCCTTCCTAGAAATGTTTTTTAACAAAATTTTGCAATCTTTCAGATTTGTTTTCTAGTCTAAAACATCTCTATTTTGTTCTTTAATTCAAACATCATAAATTTAAGTAACTATAAAGTTAGGTAATTTAGCTGGCTAGTTTAATAACAAGCTCTAAGAAAAGACAACTACGACAGTACGTTTCTGGAAGTAAAAACTATTCATTATCTGCACAGGGATATAAAATCAACTTTGATATTTGCTGATTTGATATAACTTTGATAATCAAACACAGCTGATATAACGATTATGTTATCGTTCTGATATGAAAATAAGGCAGATATCTTTACGCTGATAGATTATGTAATTGTACGATACTACCTGTCGATATAATCACCTTGCAATTTTTAATTTTTTGTTTTGAGTAGGCTATTCAGTTTATAAGATCAGTTCAAACTTTTATGAAGTTTTTCAAAATAAAACCAGTTGTTCACTGTATTTATATATTTATCGGCTCATATATCGGTTATCGGCCTCCAAATCTTAAGAGTTATCGTTATCGGCCAAAAACGATATATCCGTGCATCCCTAAATTCAACTTATGTTTAAAATAATGATGGTTAACAGCAGAAGTCATGCAGAAAAACATGACCCATGATGTTTACAAAAAAGTCAATCATATTTGGAGTGTGCCAAGTGTGCCGAGAGAGATCTTTAGCTCCACCTACTCCAATGAAGCACCACAGATTATCCAACTAAGTCAGGTTCGCCATGTTGCCAAAATACTTAAATATTAAAATACATACAATTTGTGATTTTCATACAATGCTTTGTGATGTGATGCACCTTGTAACTGATTGGTTTGGCTTATCATTTCTTATATACCATAGTTCCTAATTTCCTGGAGGGCCGCATCTCCGCACAGTTTTGCTTCAACCTTAATCAAACACAGCTGATTCCACTAATCAATGTGTTCAAGACTACTAGAGACTATTAAGTAGGTGTGATTTAGAGGTGGTTTAAGCAAAAATCTGCAGAACTGTGGCCCTCCAGGAATTGAGTTTGAGACCAGTTATATACCAAGATATCAATTTATACACTACATTAATTCTGTATACAGTTTATGCAAACCTATTTTCACTACATTTGGAAAATGTATATATATAATTTTATACAGAAACCCAGATCTTGCACCCTATGACAACTATTGATTAGGCAAATGATATGGAAGATGCAGCAGAGGTTATAAAGAGAATGAAAACAGCTCAGGCAGGAGGTCTCTTACATGTCAGGCGAGTGAACTGTGCTGACGTGGCCGGCATACAGGAGCTTGTCATCCATAGGGATGAGGACCCGTAATCCATCCTGCAGTTCATCTTTGTTAATGACACAGTTCCGAGGGGCTGGGGGAAGAACAAAAGGGGGGGATGAGTAGTGCTACAGAGAGAGAGAGGCATGTCAAAACTCGCTCTACTAAATAAAGTCTAAACACCACCTGAAAGTTGCAAATGTTTGAGAAAATAGCTGTGCTCCAAAACCCATGGGACTGCTAGTGGATGCAGCATTTTAATGTGAAGACTGTTCCCAAAGGTGACAATCATGCAGCTTTCTAAATATACCTCAGTTTAGACTAATTCAAAGACAGCAACACAAGTATTAATGGTGGGAAACATCCCTGAATGCACTGCGACAAAATGAAGATATAAGCATCCAATATGGCAGATTAAATGCCAACGATAAATATACTTGATCAACTAAATCTCAGAAGGAAAGTAAATACCACTCTGCAACAAAAAACTACAACAAACAAACAGAATATACTTTACAATAAGCTTTCATTAGTTAATGTATTTAAGAACAGGAACTAAAAATTGACAATACCTACTTACAGCACTTATTGCTCAACATTCACTAAAGCATTATCAGAGAGAAAGTACTGAAAAATCATACTCAAGTAAAAGTACCATTACCTGCCTAACAAAAGTATTTGTTGTAAATACTACTCAAAATATGAGTAAAAAGTAGCCCTTTTAAAAGTACTCAAGAGCAGTGAGTATTACACTGTAAAAAGCTGATGCATTCATTTAAACACACATTAAAACCGTAACATTCTGTAGTGCATTTAGTTACTGTTTAAGGCCATTTCGGGCCTCATACAGTAAACCTGTCTTCTCATCAGTGACATTCAGTTTAAACAGTCTCTTGGTCATTGCGTTTAAAGATTTTGGACACTTTTAATGCTTCCAAACAGTTTGCTGCATGTCTTTGCAGTATGATATTAGTGCAATTTAATTGGACAGGAATCGCAGAACTGATTTTTCTACGTTTACGTAGTGGAGTAAAATACCAATACAGCACTAAAATGTACTCAAGGGAAAGCAAAAGTACACATTTTTAAAACTACATGGTACATTTCTGAGAAAAACTACTCAGTTAGAGTAATTTGAGTATTTGTAATTTGTTACTTTACTTGCTGACCTGATTAGATCCCAAGAACTAATCAGAAATTACAGATGAATATATACTGTAATAAATGTATTGTTCCTTGTTTGTTCATGTAAATACATCAACTAACACAAACTAACACAACCTTATTGTATAGTGTTAGCAAACAAACAAAAACAGTATATTGTTTGGGAATTTGTTGCCCCTTATACTTGAGGATTGCACTGTTGGCCTAGCAAAATGATTACATCAAATCCTTTAGAAATGCATCTTTCTCATGGGGAGCACTGCATGTCAGTGCACAGACTTGTCAACACAGCTCTAATTTGGTTACTTATGAGGTTTTATGGCGTTATGAAGCAGGTAACAAGCAGCTCACAGGGTTTAGATATGAACCTAATGCGTGCAATAACTCGCATCTCGTCCCATTAACGTATGAATGCAATCAGGCCGAATCAATTTTCTGATTTTTAATGCTGGATTAAGATAAGATAGGCTGTGAAATTATCTCTCCCCCACGTCATTCAAAAGACATTCACTTTTAATTGAGTGCACGGACAGGAAAATGAAGTCTGATTTAGTCGTAAAACTGCAATTAAAAATGGGGGTGTAATGAAGGGAAAGAGCCTTGCTGAAAAGAGGGAACGTGGAAAAAAAAAAGTCTCACCGGGGGTGCAGGGTCTTTCGGGCTGAGCGCTCACAGGGGGATTCTCGTCCTCGGAGAAGCTGCTGTCCTGGTTGGGCTCAAAGTCCTCATCAGCAGCCATACTTTCCATCAGTTTACTGACAGCGCCGCCCTTCCCTCGAGCCTGCTGGGGGAATTCAAGTACATTTTGCCCCAATTCCTATGACAATATGAAATATTGAACACTGAGACATTGTTGGTTCAGTTCTAAGGATGAGACCCATGTGCTTACTAGAGGAGAATTGATTCAGTAAAACCCATTTAGATGAGTGACAAGCTGGGCTCGGGAGACGAAGGATTTCTTGATTTCGAATGCGGCAAATACCCAGAGGAGTTCCAGAGCTTCTGCCGCGTGCATTATAACATGTGATTTATACATAAGGCCAAAGAAATAGCAGCGCTGGAGAGTTTTAAAATGCAGTGGAGATTTATCTTGAGCAGAGATAAATAAATTGTGCAGAAGGGGCGGAGAAATGAATGGAGCGAGATGTCGTTTGGTTAATTTCGCTGCTTTCCCGCTGAGTGTGCAGTCTAATTAGGCTTGCTGCTCTACTGCGCTCTTCCCTTTTCTCTCTCCTTCTCCTTTGGTCACGGTGGGTTCCGTGAGCAGGCCCATACAGACCAGGACAGGGGAGCAGGAAGGGGCAGCTCATTTAAATGCAAGGCTTCTCTCCCAGTGGGCCTCGGGCCTGCCAGGTAAAATTATTCTAATCCCTTTCGGTGTTTCAGCATAGCACAAAATGGCTGCTCTAAGCTAGCTTTCAAATAATTCTTTACTGGCATGCTAAAAATGAGAGCTAACACAATGCATCATGTATTTTATCGAGTAAGAGTGTGAAAGCAGACAACAAAATACAATCTACAGTGGGATGTGTGTGTTTTAGAGTATAATATACTTTATACCAAAAAGTTTAAGAGTCAGTAGGATTTTTAAGGAGTTAGTTTAATTTGGTTTATTTACATTTGTTACAATAATATCACTATGACAGCTTATTATAACAATCATTCTCTATTTAAATACATTTTTAAATGTCATTTATTCCTATGATGGAAAGATTTAAATCAGTTTAAAGCTTAATATTTTAAGAAAAAACAAGAAATGTTTGTGTCTAAAGTATGAGTATCCTTACTGGCACCTCAAGTTATTTTAAGACTTTATTTTTTTCGGTTACAAAAGAATATTTTAAAGCATGTTTACAATTTTTTGGCATTTACCAAAAGAAAAAAACTGAAACTGGTTTGGAACATGTGGTGGCTGAGAAAATATGATGGTGGGATGTTAATTTAAGGGTCAACTATACCATCAATAAAATTATAAATCCCCCACTGAGCCCCACTAAATTTTAATATATTCGTACCTTAGCTCCTGAATTATAATGTACTAATACAAAACAAATAAAACAAATTCACGATAATGCAACCTTATTAATACTACTTGGCATTGAATGTCTGTTGAACACGGTAATATTTACCTCTCTGGCTTTGGGCTTTTGGACCTTGTTCTTGCGTCCTGGGCTGACAGGGAGAGCTCCGCTGGTTTCTGAGGGTGTGCTGGAGAGCTGGGGTGGGGGCAGACACAGGGGGGTCTCCTTAATCCTCTTCTTCTGGAACATTCACACCAGATACAAAGACAAACCATCAGCATGAACAAGAGTGAAAAGCCTCATACAAATGCTTGACACAATCGGGCTCAGTTCTCCCAGACATTACAGCCATTCAACAACACTGGATAGACAAGTAAACATTAATAGGCAGCCGTGTACTGAACACTTAAGAGAAAGGAAAAACACGGGAGGACTCGGAGGGAGGAATGGTGATGGTTAGTAATTGTAGCTTGGCAAGCTGCAGTCATCCTTTTGTGTCCAACAACATGACACTCACAGCGGGAGGCTTCCTTGTCCGACAAATGTAGCAGGACACCTGCTGGTGGTATCAAGCGCCCATACCGTTTGGTTGTGGCTGGCAAGCAAGATTTGAGATATATCAATAAAACAATGGCTTACCTTGCTGGGATCTTTCACCTCCTTGGCTTTGACCAGTTCCTTGGGGCTCTGCGGGGAGGTTTTGGGGCCGCGAGCAGGTTTGGGAGTGAGCGGAAGAGGAGTTTTGCTAGACGGGGAGATGGGGGTGGACTGAGCAGCATCATGGAGGAAGATGCGTTCGCTCCTCCGCCGCGTCCACTGTTCGTCTTCACTCCCATCCGCTGTAAGGTCAAAACTGAACTCCCGGGGAGACTTGGGTTTCTTGGGTTTGCGTCCACGCTTGGTGGGGCTGGAGTCGTCACGCATCACGCTCGCGGGAGGCAAGAGAGGAAGCTCGGGAGCGGATCTCTTGCCATGCAACAGCGACGGAAACTTCTTTCTTGTCTTGACATCACTCTCTGAATCGGTAAACTCAAACTCCATACCTACAATCCAGAAGATATAACATTTAATTATTACTTAAAGCAAACACGCAATACGCTTTCATGTGACATTTCTTTGTCTCCAATGGACCTCTTAACTTAAAAACTGTTATTCCATTCTTTTACAAAAGTGTCCTATGGTGTGACTGTCTCGAGCATGGTTAAATCAATTAGATCTCTTGCAAATAAAAAGAAAATAGTAAAATGTTTACGAAATACCTCAGGCATAACTGTACACGTGGCTATTTTAGTAAAGTCAATATTTTTTTCATCTAAACATTTCTAAAAAAAAAAAAACAGGAACTTGATACAATTTGTCACTGAAATCCATGTCCTCTGGTGTGACACTATATGCTAATTTTTAATCAGGCAATTCTATGGGCAATAAGTTTCCAATCCAAGATCACATGGCTAAAATCCAGGTTGTACACCTTTTAAGTTGTCTCAGAATTTTTTTGCAACCACTATGAAAATGTTTAATTTTTCATTAATTGAAAATCTCCAACAATTTTGACAAGTCATGGAAAAAAAATTCATAAGTGTCCAAAAATGAAGATAAATTGCTTTTATAAAATGTTGATAATATTAAGGGTTGCTACTTGATCATTTTTGCTATGTCACACCATAGGACATAATTATGTCTCCCATGGCCCGAGTTTTAGGTCTCCCAAGTTTCAGTCTATTAAGACGGAAATAGAGTGCCTATCAAAACCATCCCTATAAACCATTTAAAGGGATGTCAACAAAAACAATGGTCCCAACATATTTCCTATTTTAAATTGTTAATTTCTAAAGCTTCCGAGAATCCAAAAAGAGCCACATATTGATAAATGATTAAGTTGTGATTGAATTGCCTCAATACAGTTAAGAAATATTTTGGTAACAAGCAGTCTAAAATGGATCATCTTAAATTCTGTTCAAATTAGGGCAACACAATATTGGAAAAATCTGATATTGCTATATTTTAATTTTCTGCAATAAATATTGCAATAATAATACAGTTTCAGAAGATGGTTTAAATAGCACTATTTGACGGTTTTCTTACTTTGACTTGTTTCTAGTCCGAATATCACAAACATTCTTAGAGCAAGTAAAAATATTGTTTGGTTATCGCCATCAGAACAAATAAGTGAAAATTAAGAGATTTTGCTTGTGTTAAGGAAATGATCTGCCAGTAGTGTAAGTGAAATAATCTTGTTTTCACAATGAAATTGAGATATTTGGACTAGAAAAAAAAGACAAAAATTCCAAGTAAGAAATGTTTTTACATAAATTTCAAGTCCATGCAAATACAGTAATTAAGTATGATTATGTAGCTCCAGGAGGCTGTTCCATAAAGCAAGACAAAAAGGCAGGTTTATATTGGTAAGCGAGGTTTATTAATGTTTATTAACATGGTTTAATAAATATAGTGAGCCTGCAATCCATTCAAACATTTTCTTGCAAACCACAATTGGCTGTAAGCGCATATTCTCTCTCTCTCTCTCTCGTTGTTTAAATTATTATATGATTGAACTCTAAAAACAAACGCTGCTCTCTCACTGTGAACATAGCTGTGTCTCATTTCCGAGATCTTTCAGTTCTTGTAGTGGCCATGATAGCATACAACATAATCGATGCACCTATGCTCGACCTTCAGGGTTTCACGACAGTAACATGCACGAGCAGTTATCTAGATTATTTAAACTGAACTCAGATTAGTTAGATCAAATGATCTTCAATTTGCTGTTGGAACCAATTTAAGCGTGGAAGTTTAGTTCGGCTCATTTAAGTCAGGTATTTGACTGTTATCCCCGCTTTTCTAAGCAACTTTTATGAAACAACCCCCTGGTCAACTATAAATCAGACTGGACATTGCATATTTTTGCGATGTGACTATTGCAAATGCGTACATTGCAATATCGATGCTGAAACGATATATTGAGCAGCCCTAGTACAAATGTTGTAAACCATTAACATGACCTTTTTTTTTCTCAAACATCAAACAACAAATATAATTTTTGTTCTGAAAAAAGGTATTACAAAAAAGCATTTTAAAGCCTATTTGTCAACTCAAACACAATGCCATCTGCTATCATTTAAAGCATCTACAAATGGTCAACTCATTTGCAAATGCAGAACGACAATATAACATGCACATCTGAGAAATAACCAGGGCCAGATGTGGCAGAATTAAGTCTGAATGTTGTTGCAGGGTCTTGGAATAGTTAATGAAGGGGGCTATTGGTCTCCGCTGGCAGGCTTGTCGCGTGCTCTGCTGGATACCCGCTCAGGATCACAGCTCAACCTCATCAAAGCAAGGCCTGTCAGCATTGCATTCTGAGCAAGCGCAAGCGGTGCAGCAAACACACATACACACACACACACTGATATGCGGCGAGGGGATAATGACACTCCATTCTCAAGGTGGGGCACAACTGATGGGTGTCTATATTGAATAACACCCCTACTGAGTGACTGCTCCAAGCACAATGTGTTTTCATCTGCCAGCACCTTTCAATTCCCTCACTCGCCAGCGCACAAGCACGACAGAGCGCTACAAAAGACAGCCAATAACAATGCATCACCTTGTCACCTGGGAATTCAAGTCCCACAGGCTTCGAAAAGCAGCTGATGTAACATTAGAGAGATTACAGATGAACCTAAGAGTACAGGGAAAAAAAACAACCAAACGCTTTCTTACCCAGAAGACTCTGCCGTTCCTCTTTCTTTTTGGCTTTCTGCTTGGCCTCCAGTTGGACAAGGGAGAGCGGATTGGTGATAATGGGGCTTGGGATAGCACTGGCAGCGAAGCGGGCCAGAAGACCCAGCCCGCTCTCTTCTACTGATGACGAACACAGGCCATCACTTTCATCAAGCTCATAATCATACCCATCTTCATCCTCGTCGTCATCCTCGGAATCATCCCGCTCGGTGGAGTACTCTGTTGAGAATGGGAAGAAAGCCATTTAGGATGCTTGACAAACATATGAGCTTCAGAAATCAATGAAGATGAATCCCGTCACACATCCCATCATTTAAAGAAGAGCTCTGCAATTCTGGTCATGGTAGACGAGGGTCCAAATGACTTTAACACATGAACTGGCTTACAAGGAAGAGTTATTTGTAAATTTGTAATATGTAAAGAGTAGATTACACTCAGAAAGAAACTTTAATAATAGGAATGAACGTTTGAAAGTCAATTCAAAGGGCGAAAGAACAACAGAATCGGATGTAAATCATTTGCAAGAACCCTTATATTTTAGTGATATTGGGGCTGTCTTTAAGGTCTACTTGACACTAGAGTTAAAGAGCCCATGTTTAAAGGGTATAGTTCACACAAAAATTATAACCGTCATCATTTACCCACCCTCTAGCCTTAAGATATTTGGCAGATTGCTTTCTTTTTTTGTCCATACAATGGAAGTCGATGAGGTCCAATCAATGATAAGACCCCACTGAATTTGTTTGCATGAATAAAAACATTATTTACTGTCCTGCAAGTTTGGAACGTGAGGGCAAGCAAAACGTGACCATTTTAATTTTGGCTTAAACTATCCCTATCGATGATGTCCCATCAAATCAAAACCTCAATACCATGCGATTAAATGAATATCCAACATATAAAAAGGCCATTTCCCTAGCTAGTGCTCCATGTAGAACAATAAACCCATTGAATTCAATCTGCATAGCTATGAATACGAGATGTCTGGCCCTAATGCATCATTCTGCCAGCTGTAGCGGTCTTTTCACTTTCGCGTATCCATTGTAATCTAGCACGGCAGAAGCAGACTTTCTTTAGATTAATGTGTTCTTGCTCAAAAACTGCAGCCCACCCACTACTACACAAGATTACTGGTGAGGGACAAAGCCTGGTTTCATGCGGGCAGCATATACTAAGCTGGGTAGGCAGGATCCTGCAAGCGCAGCTTTCAAAACCTTCAGAGCTTTAGGGCAGGATTTAAAATCAGCATGGCCGCTGGCTTGCTCCAAATCGAGAGGGGCTGGGAATGCAAAAGCCCAAACCAAATAAGAGAAGCCAGTGAAAGTGGCCTTGCCCAATGTGCTGAATGAGCTGAATCACTGAGGGAAAAATGGGAAAAGAAATAAGCCACAAGCGCTGCAGAAAGCTAAGGTTGCTGGCAGAATCCCTGACTAAGAAAGTCATCAATTATTAACAGTCTCTTCAGCTCGGAGCTTGTCTAAACTGATAAAGGACAAAAAAAAAAAAACGAGGACTAACAATACGACAGTAGGTACCCACTTTAAGAACACCCCCTTTTTTCGCCCATTCTCTGGAGGGTGAGGAACATATTTGACACATTTGGTGATGGAAACAGACAAACAATGTGATTGTGAGTAGCCAAAGCCAGAGGTGAGTTTGTTAAAAGCATGGACTTTATAGGAGACAAGGACTTTGATTGGTTATGTGAACACAAGTTTATAGATGCCACAGCGTTAAATCCTAAAGCATGTAGTACATGAACTGACAGCAAGCAAGGATGTGTACAGGAAGAAGAAACACAAAGCAGGCTCTGAGGACAGTCCTCCATGGCTCCTGAGACTCTGGGTCTGGTCTACACACAACTCAGACCTTCAACCACTTCAGCCATGGTTATGCTCTATTTCAAATTCAATTCCTATTTCTATGTGTTTCAGGACAAAATAAACAAGAAAATTAAAATAACCAATCGTGTGTATATATAGTCATTTAAGTCTTATCTGGTTTTCTCTAGTTTTAACAACCACAATAAACACTGTATTGTAAGGTTCCATATGAAATCTAGCAATGAAGCAAACCTTAAATCATTAGTTTGAACAAAGATATCTAAATGGTTGAAAAGAAAAATGGGAAGAACAACAAAATAAAGCCATAAAAGCAGGAACAAGAAGAACAAGGAGGAGCAGGAGAAGATCCAAAAATCAGGTTGAAATAGAAGAACAAGAAGTAAAAGGAGAACAAGTACAAACAATAGAGGTTGAGAAGATAATTAAGATTAAGAATTAGGATGTGGAGAATAAGGTGAAGAACAAGAGGAGGCTTAAGAGAAGGAGGAGAGCAAGGTGAAGGAGAACAAGGAAAAGGAGGAGAACAAGAACATGGAGAAGAATAACAAGATAAGGTTGATTGAAAACTACAAGGAGGGAGAGAAGAACATGGAGGAAGAAAGCAAGGTGGAGCAGAAAGAGAATGGGGAGAACAACAAAATAAAGCCATAAAAGCAAGAACACAAAGGAGAAAAAGAACAAGAGAAAGCTGGAGAACATCAAAAATGAGGATGAGTTGAAATAGAAGAAGAACAAAAAGGTAAAGGAGAACAAGTACAAGCAAAAGAGAAGACGAAGAAGAAGAAGAGTAAGGAGGTGGAGAATGAAGTGAAGAACGAGAAGGAGGCTGAAGAGAAGGAGAACAAGAACATGGAGAAGAATAACAAGATAAAGTAAAACTACAAGGAGGGAGAGAAGAACATGGAGGAAGAAAGCAAGGTGGAGCAGAAGGAGAATGGGCAGAACAAATAAATAAAGCCATAGAAGCAAGAACAAGGAGGAAAAGAACAAGGAGGACCAGGAGAAAAACAAAAATGAGGATTGAAATAACATGAGGAGTTGAAAGAACAAGGAAGAGGAGAACAAGTACAAGCAAAAGAGGAGAAGATGAAGAAGAATAAGAAGGTGGAGAATGAGGTAAAGAACAAGGAGGAGCAGGAGAGCAAGGTGAAGGCGAACAAGGAAAAGAAGGAGAACATGAACATGGAGAAGAATAACAAGATGAAGACTACAAGGAGGAGAAGAACACAAAGGAAGTAAAGTGGAGCAGAAGAATTAGGAGTAAAAAGAGAAGGAAGATGAGAGGCCACTGTAGAACCGAGCAAAACTGATAACAACCTACTTTTTTCCACCAAATACAAACATAACCATGGCTTGAAGGCATGTAACAGGAGGTGAGCATGTTAAAAAGGAATTTTCAACACCTCGTCTGTTATCCAGTCTTTTTGTTTGGTTTGTGTTTTGGTTCTGTAACAGTGTAAGCACAAATTAGTAGAAATTATTGAGAAGTCACAGCAAAAGAGGGTGGTGGCCTACTTACAGAACAATGCTCAAGGCTCAGGTGACATGGATAGTGACCTCACGCTGAACAGCTGGCTGCCCTACTCCCAGCCAAGCCCTTTGCTTCTTATTTTGTTGCAGCAGGACAAGCAAATGCACAGACCGATAGACATTCAAAAGCATCATGGGTAGGAGAAGGGGTCAGAGGTGGAGGGGTGGCCAAGCAGCTGCAGGGAGAGAGCGAGCAGTCTAGAGAAGCTAGGTTATTCATTTTTTTAGTAAACAAGGGAACTCCCTATTTTCCAAATATCCCAAAAACGCTTTGCCTGTTCACACTTGTACCATAGTGGAAAACACATTTGTGGAGTTGTCCAAGATTATGATAGCAAGGACTTTCACGTTATTCAAATTCAGGTTGATTTAGGGGCCGTTTATACAACAACGTTTTTAGCCAAAACAGGAAAATTATGCATTTTGCTTGTTCTTTTACACGACAATAGCGTTTTTGTGCAGTTTGAAAATGTGGACGTTTTTGAAAGCGCCAACATTCTGTCCGTATTAACGCTTGGAAACTAAAGCCTTGATGTGAAGTCTTAAAATGATGATGTCATGCGTGATACTAGTAGACAGGTGTAGATCAGAAGTGGTCAACCCTGTTCCTGGAGCTCTACCTTCCTGTTAAGCTCCAGCTCTGGTCAAACTGCTCCAGCCCTGTTTGAAATGGATTGGAGCTGAAATCTGCAGGATGATAAATCTCCAGGAACAAGGTCGGTCACCCCAGTGTAGATCAATGGTCTCAAACTCAATTCCTCGAGGGCCGCAACTCTGCACAGTTAAGCTTCTACCACCTCCAAATCACACCTGCTTAATAGTCTCTAGTAGTCTTGAACACCTTGATTAGTTGGATCAGCTGTGTTTGATCAGGATTGGAGCAAAACTGTGCAGAGCTGCGGCCCCCCAGGAATCAAGTTTGAGACCTATGGTTTAGATTAAAGTCTGGGTGAAACGCAAGTTGCTGACACTTTTGTTTCAGTATGTTGATGTACTTCCAGCTTAAATAGAATATTAAGAAGGGTGCGGGGCTCTTTTGTGCATCATTCCCTTATAGCAAACTAACAGTTAGAGGAGAATGGCTAAGGATATTATTATACAGTTGCTATGGAAGCCTTCAGAACAGAACGAGTGCCACTACAAAGGCAGAAGCAAATGGTCAGACTTTGATATAAGATTAGTAAAACAGTGGAAAAACTTGCACAGATAATTTATCTTAAGTCCGCATGAACCAGAAGGAGCGACTGTTATTTTCTTCGTATTGTGACACAGTTCCTAGAGAAACGGAGTGGAATGGATGTAGTAAAGTAGGCATTTCATTCAAAATGATCGTTAAAGGGGTTTTAGAAGAGTTATTACAACCTAACAGACTCCTCACCATTTTTGTTTGTTGTCAAAACTAACAGTTGGAGAGGCATGGTTAAATGTTAGCCACGCCCATTTGCTAAGATTTGAAGTGCATTTTCAGATTTCAATTAAATATCAGAAGAGCAAACAATTTTCTTAATTTTTTCTTAATGACATGCAGAGTAATTGTTCACCACAAAACTAGCAATGTGAGCTAACAAAATCAATATGGTTAGTTTGATGTCTTGGGGACTTTAAGAATAACAATGTGAGCTAGCAGAATAAACATTGTAATTTTTGATTTCATGCAGACTTTAAAAGGCAAGCCCAAACACACACACAACAATGGCGGAGTATTTCATGATGTTGTTACTAAAATGTTTGGTAACACTTTATCAGCAAAGTGTGAATTTACTTCACGTTACAACCACAAGCGACGCATCTCACACACGCTTCTTTTTTTTATTTTTTTTAAACGCACTTCAAAAATACTTTCCAATTTTGGCTAAATCGTTGTTGTGTAAGCCTGGACTTAGTGAATTTGTTATAATGTATTGGATTATTTAGTATCTTCTACCAACACTGGTTTATGCAACCAATTAAAAATATATGGCTTACAATATTGTAATTGCAGAGAAACATTAGCCCACATCCATTTAAAACCAATTCAACACTTTCTCATCTGTAAAATATGGAATCTCTCAGGAGAGCCTAGCAACAAGTTAGTTTTGCTTCTCAAAGTCATTTGGCCTAATGAATCTCATCATGAGCGCTGAATTTATGTGGAGATCTCCTTGTGACAGCTCTTCACTGATGAAAGGGATATTTGAACAACAGAGCAAATCAGGAGTGTGGAGCGTTGCAATCTAACACTCTACAGCAGGAGATGTAGCGAAAGAGACAGAGGACACTGCGTTTCTTTGCTTTCAGTAAAAATGAAATCAGCATGTTTAATAAAGCTTGGGTACCAAACTGCAATACAATAAAGAACACTTTCCACAAAGCCACACACATTTTAATGCACAATGGCAAGACATTCCTATAAAAGCAACCATATTTAAAAGGACTCTAACAAGAGCCGATTATATTATATACAGGATGTGAGGTAGCAAATTCTGACGCAAGCATCTTAAAAATGGCTTCTCAGGAAAAATGTCAGCATGACCAATGGTCATGGTTAAAATTACAAGACAGACCAAAAATAAAAAAGAAAGGCTAAAACCGAGCAGCTGCCATCTCGATTCTGTGCATAGTGAGGTATGCTTTATTAACCTTGGTCAAATGAGTCCTCAGAGGAGCTGACTCCTGCCTCCTGTAGCAATAAAGCAAAGTGCTTATGTTTCCTCTCTTTGGCCGCCTGCTTGGACTTGAGTGATGAAGATGAAGACGAAGAGGCTCTCTTGGATGATGAGCGCTTTTTCTTGGATGGAGTGCTGCACAGGCCGGGGAGCTGCGGATGTGACCCTGTTCTCCCCAACATGGAGCTCGAAGGCCAGCCATCCTTCAGGGAATCCTCCTCTTCTGAATCTGTGTCTGGGGCAAATCACAAACAACTTTACTAAGGATGGACATCCAAAAGCATGAACTAACAACCGATTCAAAGCAGTTATGCAGAATCAATACTATATTGTTGGTATTGTAGTAAAAAAAGATAAATAAATCTATCTTGCAAATACCTGAAAAAAATAGATATGCCGTCAGAAAGAAATGGAGGTAAATGGCATCAGTAGTCAACAAAATAAGTTAAATTTAGCTTAAACATAACTATACACCAAATACTGAACATTTCGAATTTTCGATTAGTTCAATTGGTCTTTTTAGGTTCAACTAAATAAAAAGCTATAATATTATTAATTATTATTAGCTTGACTTCTAGTTGATCATTTGGTATCAGAAGTGGCTTATATGAAAGGCAAAGGCGTCTAGATTATGCTTATTTTACCTAAATAAACTATGATCATGCCTTGATTTTGATTTAAATAGGACAGCAAGGTCTGACTTTGGTCGGACAAAAGTCTAGTCACTTAACAGAAATAATGTACAGTATAGAATATAAAGTCATGCTGCAGTGGAAAAGCATTAATATTGTGTATGACTCCCATGAGCTTGGAGGACTGCATCCATACATCTCTGCAATGACTCAGATAACTTATTCATAAAGTCATCTAGAGTGTCAAAGAAGGCCTTTTTGCAGGACTACCAGAGTTCATCAAGAATCTTTGCATTTAACTTCAATTCCTCCTCCTCCATCTTACCCCAGAAATGCTCAATAATGTTCATCTCTGGTGACTGGGCCGGCTAATCCTGGAGCTCCTTGACCTTCTTTGCTTTCAGGAACTTTGATGTGGCGGCTGAAGTATGAGAAGGAGCGCTATCTTGCTAAAGAATTTGCCCTCTCCTGTGGTTTGTAATGTAATGGGCAGCATAAATGTCTTGGTACCTCAGGCTGTTGATGTTGCCATTTACTCTGCAGATCTTTCGCAAGCCTCCATACTAAAATGTAACCCCAAACCACGATTTTCCCTTCACTAAATTTGACTGATTTCTATGAGAATCTTGGGTCCATCCGGGTTCCAATAGGTCTTCTGCAGTATTTGTGATGATCGGTATGCAGTTCAACAGATGATTCATCTGAAAAATCTACCTTCTCCCACTTTTCCAAATGATCAACAAGAAGTCAAGTTATTATTTGTTGCTGTTACAACTGGGATCATCGACAAGACTTTTGTCAGGTAGTGTAATTTAAACCTATTTTGACTAAATACTGGTTACACATGCAGTGCCACAGCACTTTTTAATAACAGATATTATCATAAAAGGGAAAATATGAAAGAAAGCAAAACACAGATGGAAGAAAAAACATTTGTGGTAACATGTTTACATCAGAAATCCAACACTGACAATAACAAAACAGACTTACTGTTAGAATAGCTGCTGATTTCTGACCTCACTGGAGAATAAGGTGCTTTCCTCTGGCCTTTTCCCTTAAGGCACGCTTCAGAAGGCTTCGTTTTGGCAGCCGTTTTGCTTTTACCTCCTTTGGAAGTCTTCTGAAAGATGCCGAGATCTTTTGACAGGCTTGATTTCCCCATCTTAACTCTTACATCTAAATCGGTGAGCATTGGGACTCTGCTTCCAGAGCTAGGCCTGGACTTCCCTGAGGAACCGTCTATGAACTTACAAGAAGGCTTGCTGAATTTATTGAGCTTAGTGAGGGACAAGGCCTTGTCGAGTTTGGATGCCAACTGCTCCTGCTCGCTTACTCGGCTCTTCTTCACAGCCATTTTTGGGACCTGTCAATAGAGATTGCACCAAATGAGTATTGAATGGGCTATCTAAAAGAAAATGATTCAGCCTTGGCAAAACTTGAACCTGCATCACTTGTAGGAACAGCAAAGCTCATGTTTGGAGCACCATGGCTCTAACTAGAAACAACATGTTGGTTCAACAAAATCTCGAATGTTTCGAAGCCAGAATTGCTTTAGTATGACTCCAGTATAAAAGAGACCAACCTCATGAGAGAAGCTTGAACATGCCTCCTGCTCGCCCCAGCTCTTTTTCTTCTTCTTCAATTTCAACGCGCTGCTGCCGTCTTCCTCCTCCTCCTCCTCATCTCTGTTAGAGGCCCGAAAGCGCTTTCTCAGCACCTCCCCGCTTTCCGAGTCCTCTGAGTAAAGCACACTTCTGCTCAACCTGCAAAACAACAGTGTGTTCAGCTGCAGGGCAGGCTGTGTGGAGCACAGCTGGGCCTTAACGGTGCCCGAGCTCCATACTCACTTTGCACATCTCGAATCCAACTTGCTGGAGGGTGGAGACAGCGCACACAGGCCATGTTTCCTCTTTCGGGGACGTCCTGGGCCCCTGCGGGCTAAACTTCTGTTCCTCTCCTGCTGTTGGATATGTTGTTGTTGCTGCTGCCGTTTCTCTCTGTGAATCAGAGAGATCATAAATTGCCGTTTGTCTGGCTGTTAGTGGGATTAAGTGAGGTAGTTTGCAATTAGCGGCGTTAATGAAGTGCTGCAATGGGAGGTAATGTAAAGACTCACTCTTTGTCTCTCCGTCTCTGCAGTTTGACCAGCTCTCGTTGCTTTTCTTTGTAGCGCTGCTGCAGCTCAGCCAGTCTCACGCGGTAGTCTACTTCTGCGGCATCCATTCCCTCCAAAGAGGATTTGGAGAACATCTAAGTGAAAAAGCAAGATTAATGTCTGTAGCTTGACTCCAAACAGCAGCTATTAACACTGGTTATGGGCATCCAGCTGAAATCAAATGACCGGGAAACAGTGGTGGTGCTAGACAATGCATTTGACGGGGTTTTGGCCCAGTCGTAAACTTGCTCAAGCAATTATTTCCTGATGATATTCCCATTTTCCTCTCAGTGTCACTTTTATTAAAGTTTATATATATTGAAAACCTTGAAAAAGTGACTAACATAATATATTTTATCAGAAAAAAAACCCTACTTCGGTAGACATGCACACCCTTACTCACTCTTGACTTCCATTGACATCCATAGTAGGACAAACAAAAACAACGGAAGTCAATGGTTGTTAGTTTCCAACATTCTTTAGCATAGCTTCTTTTGTGTTCAACAGAATTGTGCTTTTTCAGTGGTAGAAGTTTATTAACAGCTTTAATTTAATACATTTATTTTTATTGTGAAGTAAACTACTCAATACTTTTATAATAGATCAGATGATAATAATAATAATAATAATATTAATAATAATAAGTAGACTGTCTCAGTTTGAAATTTATGATGGAGAGGAAGAACTGCCTTTAAGAGGAACATCTAGTTGTTACTGGCATATTAGTCAGCTTTTGCATAAAATGTGTGGAAAACTACCTGGAAAATACAAACAGACTCTGAATCCTAACTCGACCACTGAATCTTAAATCTAAACTGCTGTTAATCATCAGATGAAATTTACTACTGTATGCATCTGGTGAGTAGCAACTCTGAAATAGTAAAATTTGCAAAAATTCTCAAGTTAATTGGTATTGAGTGTGACAAACACATGATGGTGTTAAACATTTGTGAACAATGTAAAATGATAAATAAAAAAAATGTTATTACTTTTCAACTGGTGTTCAATAATTTAAATCATTTGTAAGCATCTTATTTTCACAGCTGGCATTATAAGTTAGGCTATATTATTAATAATAGTATGGTATGTTACAGAAGTAATTTGAAGCTTCTGTGCATATAAATGTGGCTGAGTTTGCATATTATGTTGATGACTCTTTTATTACTTTCTCTCATTTGAATTTGTTTTTAGGTCCCCTCTGTAATATTAAACCCCCCAAGTAGCACCAGCAACAACAAAAATCCTGGAGCAGCCACTGCCAGGTACCCAAGCGTTAAGAGGCTGGAAATCTAAGATAGTATTAGCTAAAAGCTTGGTGTAAGACATATTTCCTTTCCATAATGTCAAACACTGCTTGAAATGTAAATAAATTCAAATGCCACTGGAACTTGTAGAAATGCTTTAAATGCTTAAACAAACGTCACTAGCTAGCTATAAACAAAATGTGAGGAAATCAAGCACAGATGGAATTGGTGGGCTTTAAATGTAAACACGCCAAACATGAATAGCAGTAAACAGTGTTAAAATGGGCCCCAGGAATTTGTGGATACTGATTTGGAAAAAACCTCAACTGTCAATCACTGCAAACATACTCCAAGGGAAAAATAAAAAAACACTACTATCATTTCCAAAAGAGAAATTGAAAAAGCTCATTTTAATTCGTAGAAACTTCTTTTGAAAAGAAGAAACTTCTTTTGTTCTTTTTTCGGGGGAAAACAAACACCACTGGAACTTTCAAACACAGCTTTGAAGTAAAAACACCAAATGTCACTAAATATAAACAAAGCAGAACAAAAACCAGAATGCCACTGGGATTTCTAAACATTGCTTAAATGTAAAAACGTAAGCATTGCTGGCTGAAAACAGTTCAAACAAACACTAATATCACTGTATAACTATAAACTGATTCAGTGTAATTTAAATATCGCTCAGTGCTTCCCACAGGAGTGAAATATACTTGTGGTGATAGCCGGATTGAAACACATCATTTACCCACATCACATAAATAGTTAGCTATATGCAACAAACAAAACCTAATTTAATTTTTTCACCCACAATTTCTCTTTGATGCTATTCAGCAGCCATGTGCACCCATTGACGAGTAAAATCTGCTTTTCTCTCTCTCTCTCAAGTTCAAAGCAAACTTGAATGCCAAAGCATTTTAGATATGTATATAAAATAGCTTATGTAATATATTAATATCATCAAGTTAATAAAATAATCAGCAAATGAGAAATGAATGACAGAAAAGGCAATAAAAACAGACAATTTCTCTAAAAAATATAATTATTACAAGTTTAAAATGTCTACATTATTTAAATGAGGCAAATGCGTTGATTAACCATTCTTAATGGTTTATATATATTTTGCAGCCAGTTTAGACCAGTCATTTTGTTCTCCGAGTATATAGTAACATTTTTCTGAATTGTTTCGATTAAAGAATGAATTATTGAAGGAATGAATGTTTTTCTCGTGACTGTGTGCTTGCAGTCAGCTGCGAAGCTCAGCGAAAGTAGGCTTAAAGTAAAAGGGAATGCAAAAACGCGTACGAGCTTTAGAAATTAAAAGTAAAAGTTGAATCCCGGATTTTTTTTTAATTTAGAATCCTGGACCAGACAATTTTGTCCCAAGTCCCAATCTGTAGGTCTTAGCATGCGAGACTGTCTATGGGAGTGCTAACTGGTCTTGCGCACACACAACTAAACGGGTAAATGAGAGAAGATTTTCCACTAGTTAATTGATCGCAGCTGTTTAGTTATACTGGGTGGATACAAAAAAAATGTAAAGGATGTTAATAATAATAGTAAAAAAATTGTCACTAAATATAAATGGGCAGCCGTTAATATACCTGGGTGGCCCGCCCAAGAATAATATTAATAAGAATTATAATAATTCCTTACATCTATATAATGCTTTTCTAGACACTCAAAGCACTTTACACACATTTTGGGGGGTTCACAACCAGTATGCAGCATCCACCTGGATGACGTGACAGCAGCCTTACTGTGCCAGACCTCACACCACAAACCAGCTGATTGGTAGAGAGGAGAGAGAGTGATGAAGCCAATTATGATATAGGGATGCTTAGGAGGCCATGATAGACAAAGGCCAGAGAGCAAATTTGGCCAGGATGCTGGGGTTAAACCCCTACTATTTTTCGAAGGACATCCTGGGAATTTTAATGACCACAGAGAGTCTGGACCTCGGTTTAGCATCTTATCCGAAAGACGGCGCTCACTGAGTAGTATAGAGTCCCCATAAATACATTGGGGCGTTAGGACCCACTCAGACTGCAGGTTGAGCACCCCCTGCTGGCCTCACTAACACCACTTCTGGTAGCAACCTAGCTTTTCCATGTGGTCTCCCATCCAGGTAATGACCAGGCACAGCCCTGCTTAGGTTTGTGGGTGACCATGTTCTCACATGTTGCAGAGAGCTACCTGCCAACTAGTAAAGCCTAAGTGTGGGAAGCACTGATCACTACTTGTAAACTATTAAAATATATTTAGTGCTGTTGGAATATCTAAAAACTGCTTTAAATAAACTCATTTCACATTTCAAAACTGTTAACAAAAACTACTTGAAATGCAAGTTTAAACACTGCTTGAATTTGTAATCATGAAAAAACTTTAAAAGTGTTACTACTGTTTGCATTTTAAACTACACACTGTGATCCTGAACTAGCCAAAATTGCTAATTCAAAGCAAAAACAGACATCTTGAGCAGGGGTCTACAAAAGGGAGAAGAAAATAAATCATAAAAAGGCAAACATACAGGTTCATCTTTCTTCTGTCTCCAGCTGTATTTCTTATTAGGGTTGAGCTCTCGGGGGAGGCGGACGATAACCTGAGGTTGACACTCGATGGCCTCCAGGAGGACCTGCCTGCCAGCTTCCAGCAGACTCTCCAGTCCACAGAATATTACAGCTGCACACACAAACACACGATCGATAGCAACATTAATTACCTCTAGGGAGCACAGGGCAACCCTGCATTCTCCAATACATCAGCACATGGGTGTCTCTTGTGTCAGAGTGCATTAATGGATTTGACATCCAGATACATCCAAAAGACCAGACAGTTGCGTTTATTTATCTATTCTTTACAACAACTGCACTTACTCTTTACTCTGTAACAGGCATCACTGTTCATCATGCCAGCAAACTCTGGAGATATTCACTAATTCCTGAGCTTGTTTCAATGCATTTTACTTTACAAACATACACATCAGTGAGCAAATCTCCCCCCACCCAATCACTCTGCTTTCCCAGGAAACTGCTGGAGCACACTAGTTCAAGCCCTGCTTGCTTTAGATTTCACTTCCTTTCTCTAAAAATGAGACTCACCCTGCGTGTCATCTCTGGGTTGCCTCTGCATCTCCAGCTCTGCCATCTGGCTGAGCAGAGCCATGCCTTCTAGAGCAGTGGACTCCAGGGGACTGACGTCTGTGCAGAGTTCAGACCTGGAGCTACAGGCATCTGTCAGGATGGACATTGCTCCGGCCTGCGGAAGCTCGCTGGCCGTGACCAGGGCGAACATGCCTGCCATGGGGTCTTCAGGCAGGACGGCCACCGCTGCGGAAGAGGGCGGAAGGTGAGGAGGGCCGCTGTTAGGCAGGAAAAGATTGTCAAGTTTGGACTCCAGGTGTGTAGAGGAGTCAGGGACAGCATCTCTGAGGTCTGCTGGGTTCAGGCTATCAGAAAGATCTAAGGGCTGTTTTGTTGGCTGGACGTCACAAACCACAAGGTGTGTGTCAGAGTAACTTGATGAGGATTTGTAGTCCACTAGACCAGTCGAGGCATCCGAGATTTCTGTGCTGGCGCTTCTTTCAACATCCAGCCTAGATGTCTCGTAGAGGCTGGTTCGTTTGATTTTAATGTCCTCCCCATGTTCCTGTTCGGGGTCTTCCTCTGGCGATGGTGTGGCTATTGTTCTGGGATGGGCCTCGGGATCTGTTGGGGTGCTAGAGTCTTGGGTGATGATGGGTGCAAGCCTTATGCTGTCGTCTTTACGGTCTTCTAGATTTGGCTCTTTTTTGAAAACAGTGCTGCCCTCCTCCTCCATGGGCTCTGGCTCTCTGGATGTCTGAAGTGGCTCCACTAGTACTGGAGAACACAAGTGCTGGGGTTTGACATCTGCGGCTATCGCCAAGTGCTCGGAGGTCTCAGCTGGCAATGGCACATCTGGTGCCAGGCCATCGGCATCTGCGGCAGCGGCCGGCTGGAGAAGATAGGGGTAATGGCTGCCGAAAGGTGCCGTTATCGATTGGTATGGGTAGCCGGGAGGAATTTCTGCCAAAGAAACAGAAGAGAAAGCTGTTTGAGGGGCTTGGAGTGCTTAGGCAAAGACTACAGGGGCTTTAGATTCCTGCAACGGAGTGACAAAGTGATTAATAACCCCACATGTTCTATGGCACAGGGGCTTTATGAAACTTTCATGAACCAAATGGCCTCAGCACAAGCATCCCAAAAGCCCTTATATGCACACAGACCAACAAGCTCGTGCCTGCTCATACATTCAGAATGCACCGTGAGCAGAAAATCTATTTATTCTGAGCATTGAACATTTTTAAAGGGAAACCACCAGGGGATGCGGGTACAAAAGGGCTGCTGTCATAAGAAGTCTCTATTCCAGTGAAGTGGCAGCTGGTAATCCCATATGTGGCGATATTTGCAGACTACTCATTAAGACTGCACTACCCTGCACATTCTGACACGAAGAATAGCACACCGCCTTTGACTGCTGTCCTGTGTGGATACTCGGTCCCCTCCCAAATACGTTTCCGTAAAAATAGCTTTATGGTGATTAATGGCTGTGCATTATTAAACAGCTTTCCTTCCGTTTTTTATTAGTGTTTCTCTCATACAGTATAGTGCAACATGCACATAAACAAGAATTACTTTATCTGACAATGCAAATTTAGAGTTGAGGTGATTGTGACAAATGAATCTTGGGCATTTCATTTGGTAAAGCCTATGTTCCCACTTACCACGGTATATGGATGGGAAGGTTGTAGAGGGCTGCTTCTGTAAACTGAGAGGTTCTTTCTCAGACACTTCCACAGACTCCTCTTTGGTCCGGATTGAGGAGGTAGGAGAGGGGGATGCTGAAGCAGGGCTGATTGAATGAGGGGCAGGAGACGACGGATGAGAGTATGGCTGCTGAGGGAGGGACTTCTCCACTTTGGGTCTTTCCTCAGACTTCAGTGCAGTGACAGGAGAAGGCAGCGGTGGGACAGGCAGCGGCGTCAGAGCTTTGCTATATGAAGTCGAGGGGATCGGGGAACATGGTGGAGGCTTGCGTGAGTGCAGGGTTGTTGTAGGAATGCAGGAGAGACTGGATTTGTGGACTTCAGCTGCTCTCTTGTCTGGTTTTTCTTCCAAATCGGTCCGTGGTTGACTTGCATTTAATCTCTCCTGCAGCAAAAAACAAATCATTTTTCATTTCAATGCAACTATAAAAGTTAGGGTTCTTGCAAATTAGCTAAATCAATGACATTAACAATAATACAATTATTTAGCACATTAAACCATTCATTTTTTGTAATCTCAATGTACAGAGTTCACTTGAATTTATGTCTTTTTTCCATGCTGAACATTTAGTGTAAATAGAGCTTAAGGGCTACAAAATGGAAAACACAGCAGTGCCTTGACACGATTATAATGACATTGACAGAAAGAGTCTCGTACCACTAACTGTGCGTTCCTCTGCAGTTCCATGACCTGTGCGGTCTGGTGCTGGATCATGTAGAGCTCATGTTGGCGCAGGAGCTGCTGATGGGAGAGAAGCTGTAGCTGGTGGGCATGCTGCAGAGAGCTTCCTGCCGGTGGGTACATGGCTGACCACAGAGGGGGGCCTCGCTCTAACATCTCAGCTTTTAAAAGAACAGGACGAATACTTGAGCCTCACACATCAAGGATATCACTCCCACTCATATAAATGTACATCATCTTATGCATGTGTGAATGGAAATGCAGTAAAATATGAATGTTGTGAAAAATTACTTGGGACGTACCATAGTGTGGCAGATGCTCTGTTGGAATAACCACCACCTGTCCAGTTTGTGGATCTCGGGCAAACTGGTAAGGTGGGGGAATTGAGCCTGTCAGAGCAGGAGGATATCCAGGAGGAAGGGCCTGATGAAGGGAAGGAGGACCCAGGCCTGGAGACAAGAGAGGGCGAGAAATGGTTGAGTTCACCGCACTTGTAGTTGATGGTCCATTTGCACTTGCTTTCTGGCAGCCTCATGAACACTCAAGAGTTAATTCCCGAGAGAAACACCATTCCCACCATAATCTCACCCCCGTGCATGGAGCACAGACCTCTTGAAATCCTGCCAAAAGGCACAGCACTTTAACCGCAGCTATTTTCTTAGGGGACATTTTTTGTTTTTAAAGTAAAGTCTAGACAGAAACTGGAACGTCAGAGAACTGTGAACTGACCGTGCTGTTCGCTGTTATTCTTGGATGGAAGTTGTGGAGTGAGACTGATTGTTTCTAAGAATGTCTAAAACACTCAGCCTAGACAAAACGCCGGGGCCGTCTGGCAGGGCAACAGACTGCCTCGAGGAAATAATTCAGCATCCAAATCCCATTCACAACACAGTTCTGCAGCATTCCAAAGTCCATGACCCATAATCATTTATTACTCATTAAAATAATAATGAATGCATAGTAAATGCTTGTTGTAACATGACATAATACATTCACCACAGGCACAACAAAAAGAAAAAAAGGTTGATACCATATGGGGAGCCAGACAGCCACATGGATGGGGCTCCTGGGCGGGACAGCCACGGGTGGGAGGCCAGGTGGGAGGCGGGGTCAGCAGGCCAGCGGCCCGCACCAGCCAGAGTAGGTCCACCAGTTACCATGAGGTTAGGGTTTAGGCCACTAGCAGACACCATAGGTGGATGCAACTGTGTGTAGTCTGCCAGCTCTTTATTCTCTCTGTGAATGAGATTAGTATTAGCGGTCGACTAAAGCCTGGATTGATTTTCAAACTGCACATTAAATTCTACAGAGCCATTAAAGATTCTCTAGTTACAAGTAATGCCAACTCCTCATAAAATGAAACATTCACAAATTTAATGTCTTAAATTTTAGGTTTCTAATTTAAATATAAAAATAGTATTAAATATTTTAAAACTGTTAACGATGTTATGATCTGCATTTTAGAATTGGTCTAGTTATCCCTAACAAGACTAAATTAAACATATTTTTTTAAATGACAGGCCAATGTCTAGAATATTTTGTTTTGATGTTTGGCCTTGAAATGTTCAGCGTACAATATAACTACATGTTTTCAAAAACTGATTTCTGAGAAGGAGAAAAAGCACCACTGTGGAGCTAAAGGCTTTAAATAATAAAAGGGGCTTTTAAAGTGTTTTCCTGTTGCATAAATCATATTCACCTTAGTCACCAGGAAATTCCCTTAAAAATTCAACTTTTGTTTTCTTTTATAAGACTGCTAGATGTCCAATATCCAGGGGCCAGCATTTCATGACCTGAAAAATCTGTCATAGGTGCTTCTACATTGCAAAATTCAAGCTTATTCAAGGCTAACATGAGGACTGGTGGCCATTTAGGCCCCGTTTACACTAGTGCGTTTTAGTTTTAAAACGGCGTTGTAGAATGAAAACGATCCGCGTCCACACTTGCGTTTTACCCAGCGTTTCTGAACAGCTCTCCGTCCACACCAAAACGCTGAAAACGCACATCACGTGACCACACACACACACTCAGGCAAGCGCTCCAGCATTTCTACCCAGATGAGAGCTCTGCTTGTCGGACTGCTCATCAAGCATCTCCCGCTGGATCTAATCTCACTATATTTGCTAAACGTGATATTTCATTCATGTTGTTGTCTTTATCTAACGACATAGGCCAATTCCCTGACTTTGGTCATTGGAATCTATTAAGTTACTTGTTCACGGGTAACATGTTGGTTAAGCGCAAAGATAAGTTAATGATTAATCCATGACCGATCGCTTGCCTTTATTTCCTACAATGTATAAACTTATTGTATGTTATACTTTTATAATTATCGATTATTAAAACTGATATTCAGCAAAAGAGAGGGTGCGTTTCGTATTTTCACTGAAATTGAAAGGAGGCAGTTGTTATCGGCTCCGTTTTGTTATAAATATCCACACAGTGAAGATTACGCTCATAAATGCAGCACGGCGCCTCAACATTTCTGCTGTCTGTTAAGTTTTCTAATATTAAAAAGAAAATAGGCAGTTCCTTAAATCATGTTTACATTTTATTATTGAGAAAGTGAAACAACGCAGCCAAGGTGATGTGAATGAAGTTATAAAGTACACTGTTCCCTTTGAAGATTTACCCGTGTCCTCGGTATGTTTTCCATATCAAACTGAGAAGGGGGAGACTGCAGCCTTGATCAAACTTGCGAAGTCTTAACTTACAAGAAGAGGATGCGAGACTGAACTGTGTGTTGGCTACTTAATATTGAGGAAAAGCCCCAATCAGATAGGCGAACGTTTGCAGCCCCGCCTCCGTTTTCAGATGTCTCCGTCTTTCCCCATCCACACTGAGACGGAGTAGCTGCGTTTTAGAATGAAAACGGCCTCTCCAGCGTTTTCGAAACGCTCCGTTTTCGGCGCCCGAGAACTCCGGCGTAGTGTGGACGGATGGCGTAACCGTAGCAAAACTTATGCGTTTTCAAACTAAAACGCACTAGTGTAAACGGGGCCTTAGACATGACTGAGATACAAATTCCCCAGTCTGTGACTTCTATTCTGCCGTACACTTAAGGACAGACACTGGGAGCAGAATCCTGCTGTGAGAGCCAGTCACTTTTATAAGCACCAATTTCCCCAGTGGGGAAGACTGACTTTTTCATGCTCTTCGAAATGAGAGCCACACTTTGAAAATAGGCTCATATTTGCCCAGAACTGTTGCCATAAATTTGTTCACTCTAAAGAAAACCACACAGAGTGTGACCAATGAAAGCAAAACGTTGCTCCGTTTAGCCAGTTTGGGAAATCAAAGAAACAAGAAGAACTGGCTGGATATGCCTAGTCCTTACTACAAGGTTTCAATAAAGGCATACATTTAAGCAATATAATTTTTTTCTCCAGATTGCAAAGAAATATATTTTCTACATATAATTATAATAATATTACAATTCAGTATTTCTTCTAAAATGTTTCCTGAGATTTTAAAGCCATTTCAACTAAGGCAACAGAGAGAATTTCTTTAAAGATCCACACATTCAAAGTGTCACTGATCTGTACTAAAGAAAAATCTATCCATTCACTGCCCATATCACCAGCTTCCACACAACACCAGTGGAAAAGGGAAAAAATGTAATAAAAATGAACCATAGAAATCCCTTGTGATAAAAGGAGACATTAAAAAACAGTGGAAGGTTCCAGTTTTCAGATCTGCAGAACTAATGCTCTTATTAAATCCCAAAAGCAGGATTGAATTAGCAGCTAGACAGACACATCCTTAGTTCATTTTTGAGATCTCGCTTTAACATGCACTGAAGGTTCTTAACGCTCGCAGTAACAAACTCTCTTCTTACCTTAACACTTTCTCTTGCTCACGCTCCACACGTCCCGACAGCAGGCGCTCATCACGGTGCCGCGGCCTCTCATCTCCTTGCTCTTCCTCTGTATGGATTGGGCCTGGATAGTTAGGACATTACATCAATTGAATATATTTTTGCTAAATTAGATAAATTCTTAGTGTTGCAAGTCTCATTGTCCACTACTTCATAAATTTGATCCAAATATGAGACTTCTTAGAAAACTTAAAAACAAAGCCAAGCCTTAGTAGTGTATGCCAGTGGCAAGACTTAAATGTTACAGTTTTCCATTTATAAATACACCGCTCCAGAAATAGCTCAAACTCTTACGGTGTTTATCAGATCTAACGCTCAGCACCAGTCATCAGCAGTGTCTTACACATCTATGAGCTTACAGACAGACTATAGAGAAAAACGACACATAGGACCTATGCAGGGTAACATATCACATTTAAAAGAACCCACCGAGGTCCATCAATCACTTATCAATGTTTCAACACCACTGTGGCGTCATATACAGTTCAAATTGCTGGTATTGGAGAAGCAGCCATTTGGAGAACCATTAGACAAAACTAGAAGCATTTCACAATCGGAGCATAAACTAAAAGAGACTTTGAAGTTTGTGTTCAAAATACCAAAGCAACACATCCTTGCAAAAGATAAATGCGCAGAAAACATCCGAGTGGGATTTAGTTAGGAGTGTATTGAACCTTTCAGTACTGACAGACAGCGGCTGGGAAGAGATTGTGTTCTTCTAAAACGAGGAGGGGGACGAAAGTGCACACAGATCTCTGTCATGCTCCAGGGAAAAGGTTTCAGTCTGTTTCCAAGGTTACCGAAAGCCTGTCCGACATGCTATCCGTTTGCATCAAAAAGAGGGCAAATTAGTCAAGCAAAGCTCTGTCCCTAACACTTGTTTTAAATGTAAATTCAAACCTTCTCTCAGAGTGTGGGGACTAATGTTATTACTGCAATTTCCTTGCACAGAAGAGGACATAAATTAATGCCTTTCTCCCCACCTCTCTTTCTGTCCCTTTCCGAAAGCTGATTCGATTGCTAAGCAACAAACCTAAAGTCATATTAGAATGCACTGCTTGTTTTCCACCTTTAGTGGAGCTCTGTAAATTATGTTTATAAGCAGGCGGGCATGCCGTGTCTTAGTGAAAGGTTTAACACACTCTCTATGCTAACAGGAAACACTGCGGGCCAAAGCAATAGCAAAGTTCATGCTGTTTAAGAAATGAAATGAAAGGAGCGACCTTGCTGAAAAGCATGCCCACATAAATGGGCTGTAACCACAGAAAATAACAGTGGGTCAGTGTGTTGTTCCGCAGTATGTTAAAGGTGTGAAAACATATACAAAGGGAGGCCAGAAATGTACTATTTATAACAGCACAAAGAGTAACTCCATTTGTCTGCAGAACACCAAAGACAAGAACAAACACTGCCCATACAATCTCCAGAACAACATTACACCTTAATGAATGTTATATTGTTTATGATTTTCTGCCATAACCAGCAGAGATGTTTAATCTTATGGCCTTACACACCCACACACTTGATTCAAGCTGATCCAATACATCAAGTCCTGATGGAGAATGTGGAGATAAAGCAGATGCTGCGCCTCTTATTTAAGAAGGTAACTAAACTTGCAGAGCATATTTATTTATCATTTATAAATGTTTGTTTGTATATGCTATCAATTATAGTTCTTATACAGAAAATCAGTATCTGAAAAGTCACTATCTACAGGTTACTCTTACCAAAAAAATAGAAACCAGCCAAGAAAATTGCAATCAGTGCATATCTAATTACACAGACAGGAAATGTGTTCCACAGAAAAAAAATCAGTCATACAGATTCGAAGCAATGTGAAGGTGAGCATATAATAAAGGACTTTTCATTATTGAAGGAACTATGGCTTAAGAACAATTGATTCATAGAGTAGAGGCAACGCACCTTTGATGGGTCCTCCAAGAAGTGGCCTGTCTCTGTCCGATGCTGAGCTGGGTTTGCTGCTGTTGTCCCTCTGACGGGCAACAGCCACTGCAATTCCTACTGGAGGATGACGAACCTCTGCTTCCCCCTGAGAAGAGCTTCCATCCCTGCCAAAGGATTTAGCACTCTCTGGTCTCTCAGGTTCCTTCTTCAGCTGCTTTCCAGGCTGCTGGGGTGGAAGGTGCTGAACCCTGGACACTCCAGGATAACCAGCCTCCAGTTTTAAACTGCCCAAACCTCCAAATGGACTACGACTATCGGATCCGTGCCTAGAGCCAGACTCACTGGAGAAGTTGCCACTATATTTGATGAGGCTCTGCATAGCTGAAACCTCCCCATGTCCATCAGGACTTCCACTGCTGCCTACTGGTCTGTGCAAGCTAGTAGTGTCTAGGTACATTTGCTTGCCCTCTTCCTCACCTCGGGCTCCGTGGTTGTGTTGGGCTGCCAATGCAGCCATGTGACTGGTAGCATAATTGCCCATCTCGAAAGGCTTCCATTTGGGCTCAGCAGAACCCAAGGTCTTCAACGAATGCTGCTCAGTGTGAAGCGAACTTGGATCCATTCCAGAGAAGGAATGGGTAGATCTTTGAACCCTATCCCGCTCTTGGCTGCGGGATTCAGTCTCGAGTCCTGTTCTGATCATGTGTTTTGATGTAGTGTTAGTCAAGTCCCTGGCATCTGGGCTATTTCCAGATTTATTTGTGCACATTTCCAAATGCAAAGGCTTTTTCATGGCCAAACCATTTGACCTAATTATCGAGCCTTCCTCTCGTAAAATGTCTCTTTTGACATCCCCGTGAGGCGGCGACTCGCTCCTAACGGAGGATCGACCATGGTCCATAAGTGTTCTCTCATTTCCCAACTGCAGGGCTGATCTGTGCGATTCCCTCTCCCTGCTCTTGTCATTTTTATTATCTCGAGCTTGGGAGGCAATTTGAATTGGCCCTTTTCGCTCATCGTAAACCTCGACAGAAGGCACATAAGTAGGAGCTATCACTCTGTGTTCTTTGCCTGGCTCTTTCGTTGTAGAGTAGAGTGGGTACATGCTGGGCGGCATGTGGTGAGGGGGAGGGTAGGTGCCAGAGGACACCAGCCTGGGCGGGAGATGGGATGGGCTGGGCTGCAGGGAAGAGGGACTGGCATACGAAACATGCAGAGTGCCAGCTGATGTAGCAACTGAATCGCATCTTTTCTGTTTGTCGTTAGAAAGGTGGCCCCCTGGTCGGATGGTTTCATCGTCCCTGTCCCTCCTGTCCTGTTCTGTACTCTGATGTCGGGTTGGCGTGCCGCTGCTTGTCCCGGAGTTGCCAAGTAAACTATGGTTAGTTTGTTTGGGTTTAGTGTCCGTGTTACTTAGAGCAGGCGAGTGCTGGTGAAAGAAAGGCCGAGCATGCTCTGTAGTTTTTGCAGGCCTCTCCAAGTTGCCTACCCTGCGCTCATCTTCCGCCTTGACATCCAAGGTGAGGTCCACCACACTGTGAGGCCGTGACTCCTCTTTTGGTTTTTCTCGTTCTTTCCTTGGGAGGGAGTGGGCTAGGTCACTCTTACAGGGCTTTTCTTTTCCCACATCTCTGCTCGACTCTTTAGAGCTTTTGTGAGGAGGTAAGGACTCCCTTTCCCTGGAGAAGGAGCCAGGCATGTGAGCCACTGGGCTTCTAGCCATTGCAGACTGGGAGTGCACTGAACCTGGCAGGTAAAAACCCTCTGAGAAAATGAGAACAAAAAATAAAGAGTTAGCACAACTGAGCTTAAGACATGTGGTGTAAAAGATAAGGCTGCTCAAAGGCCCTACAGTACAGAATGCATATAAAAGACTGACCATGCACTATTTAACTTGCAAAAGTTCAAGTGCTAGTTGGTAAATGCTAACAAAAATAAAGTTGCCTTTCCAATAAAGTTTCCTAAAGTAATACACTTTACATATTGATGTTTTACAGTAATGTCCACAGGGCTATACATGGTTTAAAAAAGCTCTAAGCATCAGTTTAAAATAATAGGTAGTAATCTATTAAACCCCTCATCCATACACACTTTAGTTCTAATGCCTAATTTCTATCTGATAATGCATTTCAGAAAATAACAAGCATTAAACATTCAGAAAGCCAAACATATATTAAGTTTTTTTTATGAAGAAACTCCCAGGTAATACTAATTCCCAAAATCAAATCAAGAGAATAAAATGAATTACTGAAATTCTCATTGATCCTCATACACACAACTGAATCACAGTGATAATGGTTAAACATGTAATTTAAAGTATACAGACCTTTTTGGGAGTCAAAGAGTGCATGTTGGCTGAGCTGTGGGTGCTCAAGGTGGCCCAAGGGAATGTAAGGGCTGGGGTACAAACTACTTGGCAGGTGAGAAAAACCTGGAAAAGAGAGTACAGACATGTTAGCTCTTTATATTCGAGAGGGAGTGGCTGAAACTGTCAGTTCTACATCCAGTATTTAATGATGCATCTGTATCTGGTCATCTTCAGGCAGAGAGAACATCAGTACAATCTCTATTGAATGAGTTGAACAAGGTTCACAAGACCTTTCTCCAGCAGAACTGAAATTTTAGCATCATTATTCAAAGCCAAATCATGCACACTTACAAACACATGGACTTGACGATTTATCTTATCAGTTCATGAATCTGCTTCTACAGCTTACCTCAGCCCAATCGTAAAACTGACGTATTACCACCCAAAGCAAAGAGAGAGAATATTTCTCACATCTGACATCTGGTAACCGGGAAGCGGCCATTCACACATGCAAAGTCATGAATTTCCTCCAAGATTTCACCAAGGGCAAAAACACTCAAATGCACATTTATAACCTCAAACACTACAAACAGTCATAAACAAAAAGCACAAAGGCATGCACATATAGTGCTGACACATGACGTTATTCCTTCCTTTAAAAACATAAGCTTTAATGAAAGACAAAAGGGCTGTCAAGGCCAAGAACAAATGGTCCTCTAAAGATAGAAATGATCTACATTAAAAGGAGAGGACGAAAATGTTTAGAGCCTAATCCTCTGAAACACAGGGTCATGTAAGTGCATTTATCATTCCTGGCTTTAGAAAATACATTCAAATGGGGCGGATCACATCCTTCACTCAGAACCTGTTAGAACCTGTAGGTGTGGCAAGCTTGCATTTAAAACCAGAAGACCTGAGGCAAATACGAGACCTGTTGCTGCCTTTATGGAGTGATTTGGCAGGCCCGTACCGCCCTTGCCCTGGGTGCACGCTGATCCATGAGCGACTCTGTACGAGGACAGGCAAATGAAATGTTTGTTTTCAGACGGCCGCGTCTTAAAGCACGCAATTACTCAGAACACCACTGACTGCGTCATTCAGGCTTGGCAGTTTGGAGAGGTCAGGTGGTGCTGGAATGACTCATAAGAACACCCCAAAGAGATGAGTAACCGCTAAATCAAAGAGTGCATAGTAAGCAAGGTGTTTGCGCTAAATGCTATCTGCAAAAATGAAGCAAGAGCAGCTTCTGCGGCAAATGAATGGAGTGAATTGAGCCTGGAATTTGCGCTTCTCCCATCCCTCTGGCAAAATAGCAACACAACCAGAGAGGCTTTGCTGGAGAAAGGTCAAGAAGCCATTTTATTGGATTTACAGCCAAGCTAAGGGGGCACATGCCTGCTGAAGCACCTTTTAAGGTTTCACAACAAACTGCAGCAAATGAAGAACAACAGAAGGCAGGGGTTAGGACTAATGTCCAAATAAACACAGATTAAGAGGGAATATTTGCAGTATGTCCGCCCTTGCATTGCAAACTCTTCATTCTTGGCGATCAAATTTGCCATTTAAACAGTGTGAACGACACAGCCTCCGCTGCACAAGGATATCGACAACTCTGGTTTATGAACAACACCAGGAGTGTCTTAGGTATAATAGATTAGTTCTAAGCATCAATGCAATTTAAATCAGGCCACATCAACCATTATGGATTGACTTGGGTACGTCTTGGAGCAGTCAGTTCTCCAATGCAATGTTTAGAGAGATAGCAGATAGAGGGTCCTGGTGGGGAGGGGTCAAAGGTTGGCCCATTTTAATTAGTGTAACCCGAGCTCTGAAGCTCTTATTGGGGGGCACATGAAAGTCTGGAAGATTTAAAAAACAAAACTACCTCTTTAACTCTCTTTTTGGATGCCATTGCTTAAATTCCTCAGACAAACTAGGCGATGTTTCCCAAGACACATAGTGTCAACAGCAGGCTAAATAAAGGACTGGCTTTGCCCACAAAGCTAGTGTGGTAGTATTTCGTCATGCAAATGCCAAAATGCCAGTGGTTGAGGTGTTTATTTTTGCATGGCAAAGACATTCATCTGACTTTCTGTCTAAATAAGCTACATTGGCCTAGTAAGACAGCGTTCGTTTTTATTCTAATTGGACGCCAGAGACAAAACACTGCCGATAAAACACCAGGGTTACTCAACACTTATCTACGATCACAGCCTTACAGTCAAAGCAAAGTCTGGATAATTAGTGATAAGAGTGACATGAGAACATTAAGTGTTATCGACAGTCCAAATACAAAACAGTCTAAAAATACAACCTTTGCCTAACGCTCACAAAGTGCATCTTCATGGCACTACGTGTAAGAGCGGTGGTTCAAAGGCTGTCACTTTATTTAGTACTTCTCCAGTGACTGTAGTGCTATGCCACTGATTCCATTCCCACACCATACCGAGAGATGATTGAAGGCATCCTACTCTTAGCAACAGGGCTAGAACTGCAGCGGCACATTTATTTTGGTGTTCTTCTGCATGCCTCATGAGGGGTGTGGTGAAGGCAAGCGTGCTCTCAATGCACAGCACATCTAATCTCAGTTAATCTCGCTTTCTCTAATGTGGAAAAGAGAGAAAGTCTCAGCCTACCCAATATCAGTAGACTAATTAGTTTTGATTGCCACTGCCATTTCCTTCAGTTCTGCACCACAATGTGCCTAATGCAGAGAAACTTCCTGAGAAGCCAGGAAGCTAGATACAAGGTTCCCACACATTTCAAGTTTACATGACTTCTCTGTGCTCTCTACATCATGGGAAATTAATGAATTATTTTATAAGGGCTGATGGGTAGAATATCAATTTGTGTACAGATCTGATTCTTTTCAATTATTGCAGTGAAATAGCAAGCTCACATACAAGTTTTCTTAAGACCCTGCTGCTCAAAACTGCAGCCAATAATAATATAATTTCGTTCTAATCAACAATTAAAAACAAAATTACAAACTACAAAATTTTATACATTTGTTTTTCTTGAATTTCGCTCTCTCAATTTTTGTTTAATATTTTTCTCTAACATACCAATTTGGGTGTACTCATTTTGGACCATTATCATAAGTTATGTGCTTGATAAGCTCTAGATTTGGCTTCAGTACTAACTAATCTAATATATATGCACAAATATAATGTTGTATAGCTTCCTATAGAAAATATTAATTTAAACATACACACACACACACACACACACACACACACACACACACACACACACACACACACACACACACACACACACACACACACACACACACATATATATATATATATATATATATATATATATATATATATATATATATATATATTAGGGCTGAAAAATATATCGTTTGAGCATCGATATCAATGTCTGTATCTGCTTTAGTCAGATCGCAGGTTACATAAAGCTTAAAAGATGAAGATAATGTAAAATATAATTGTTTTTTTAATTACAGTACCCATGTTATTTCACGATTGATTGTTCAATTTCTGTACTTGAATACTGATAGATACTCCAGAAAACCATAAAGCACTGTTATTTGAGTTGTATTTTTTTATCGTATTTATATATATGCTTGCTACTGCCTAAACTGAAGATCAGTTCTTTTCCATGACATTTACAGGTTTCTTCCATTGGTGTGGGAATGTATGAGCAGTTTTAGGAAAAACTTCAAGTAAACTTATCATTATACAGATAAAAAAAATTATAATAATAATAATTTCCATAACAATTATATGATTATGTTATCAGAGTTGGGTGTAACACATTACTGTATTATAATTACATTTGAGGAATGCAGTAATGTAAAGAATTACATTTTTAAATTTGTGTAATTTGATTAGTTAATAAAGTCAATGCTATTGCAATACTTGCGTTACAAACATAGTTAAAAAATGCTTCTTTTAAATTTAAGTTTTTCCTTTTAAGTTTTCACTACAACGTCAGTTAATAAGCATGCACTTTTAAATAGCTGGAAAACACAGGCTGAAATGGCTGCCGATAAGAGTGGTTGCTTTTTCAAGTGGAAATACAGACATTACTTTCATTTCATTAAGCGTAAAAACAAAAATACTCGATATTCAAAATATTCAACAATAATATGAAATGCAGTCTATGGCCAGACTCTAAAGATCTCGACAAGTAACTTGTTCAAGCTCTTGAATAGAAAGTATTTAATGACAATCTTCTTCACCAAGGCACCAAAATCACGGCGGTTCAATTCAGTCTAAAGAGGTTAAATGTAATTTTTGTGCAGGATCACATATCGCGTCTTTTGCACATGCATTTTTAATGGTGGCACGCAGCCTGCGCACACAAATTGGGAGTGCATATTGCGCACACAATTGGTGCGCCTAGAAAATGAGAGTAACTGACCAATCCGCTTCATGCTTTGTATGGAATGTACACGTTTCGATGAACTAATTACCTCAGAAAAACACAGAACACACATACACTGCTGTAGTTTTGCATACTATGGATGACAATGGTTACGGGTATCCAGTTTCTTCATGTCTTCTTTTGTGTTAAAAACAGATTTGAGAGACAATCAGGTTTGGAAAAAGTGAATGATGAGAGAATTGTAAGTTTTGGGTGAACTAAGTCTTTTGAATATCAAGCTGCTGTGATCAATCCATTGTGACGTTTCTATGATAATGCATATGAAATTACTGAAAGAACTGCAGTTTATTTTATATTTTTATATGGATATTTTATATGTTATAAAAGTAACTTCATATCAAAGTAATTAGTAATTGGATTACTTTTTACATGAAGTAATTATTAATGTAATTAGATTACAATTTTCCAGTAGTAGTCAGTAGTTTGTAATCCATTACTTTTTAAAGGAACTTACCCAAGACTAGCATCATGAATTTGATATTTTTATTACTTGCATTCTTTTTTTATCCAGTCTATTTAAAAATTATGTGATATTTGTAAGTGATAACAATTATTATTATTATTTAATAGTAATACAATAGTGTGCAGATTCCCCCAAAAACCTGGTTATGAGTGCCTGTAAAATGGAAAAATGTGTGTTTCTGGAGCACAGGAAACGTTTAACCTAGCTCGTTCTTTAGGGATCTATTACTAAGGACAGTGGAAGGTTACGTGTAAATGGGCTACGTGTGGAGAGGGGAATTTAGCTCGGAAAGGAACGGTCAAAAAAAAAGCAGGCCATTAACATTCAAAAGCAAAGATGCTTCGACATAACCTTGCTGACATAAAAGAGAAAAACTGTTCCCTGAGGTTCAGCCTATATAAAAGTCATAGGAAATGGCTTTGAAGGAGAGGAGGCGGTTCAAGACCTGTATTTAGGCACAGAGGGGCTGCAAAGGTCAGAAGCTGCTGCACCAGATTCATGTGCACCACAAAGAGGCACCTTCCAGAGTTTCTGCCAACACGCATCCGCCTCCGCTCTCCCTCTTTTCATTATCTTTATTATACATCTCCAGTTTCACAAACACATCAGTATTCAAAACCGTCATCTGGACCCCAGGGACGCCACAGGAAGCGCAGCACAACATCAAAGCTCTACCTGCGCCAGCAAATCCATCATCATAGTCAAAGAGGGGCATTCCTTTCTGAGCCTAGTCCAACGTGTGACCAGAAGAGCAGGACTGGATGCTCCATCAATCAAAGCGTGCCGGCCTCCAGCCTCAGTCATCTCTTGCACAGTCCAAAGTTAAACCAACCTGATCTCTCACACACACACATGCTGCTGCAGATAATGGACTGACACACGCTCAAACCAAACCAAACCAAAGACTGGCAGAAGCCAAATTAGGACCAGGGAGGACACATTCCAGGGATACTCTGATTCTTGTCTAATATAAACAGAGATGAGCTTCATCTGCACTCGCCCAAGCCACACAAGGTTCCATTGTTGTGGAACGCCTCGTCCTAGCAAAAATCTTGTTAGTATACACTACCATGCAAACATCTGGAATCAGTATCATTTTTTAAAAATGTTTTATTATAAGCTTATTCTGCTCACAAATGCTGCAGTAAAAACTTTGAAATTGTGAAAAGTTATTGCAATATTGAATGACTGTTATGCTATTAAACGCAGTTTAAAAATTATTTACTTAAAGTTTAAAGTAGAAATATATGCATGATTATCATCACATAATCCTTCAAATATACTGTCGGTACCAATAACCTAGCGGTTAAGTGTGGGCAACATATAACACCATGGTGCTCACAGCGACCCGAGTTTCATTCCCAGCTTGAGGTCCTTTGTCGACCCATTCCCTCTCTCTGCTCCCAACTATTTCCAGTCAATTCTCTGCACTGTTCTATCCATTAAAGGTTCAAACCTCCTAAAAATATTATTTAATATTATTCATCACAATTAGGGATGTAACGGTATCAGAATTTCACGGTACGGTAATACCTCGGTATGAATGTCACGGTACGGTATTTATTGAATCATTTACAGGAAAAAACAAAACTTATGAAAATACTCCAAAAAAGTGCCAAAAGTGTCAATGACATACAAATTAGCCATCTGTCTGTAAGCTTTGAAACAGGAACTTCAATTTTAATTACAAAAAATTATTAAACCATGTAAAAAAATAAAGTTTCAATTTAGTATTGTTGAAAACTCATCACATTCAACATTTAATCACACACAGCCCATCTACCCAGATGAGAGCTCTGCTAGTCGGACTTCTCATCAAGCATCTCCCGCTGGATCTAATCTCACTATATTTATTAAACGGGATATTTCATTTATCTTGTTGTCTTTATCTAACGACATATTCCCTGACTTTGGGCATTGGAATCTATTACTTGTTCTCAGGTAACGTGTTTTGGCTGAGCGCAAAGATAAGTTAATGATTAATGTAACCACGTAGCCTACATTCTGTATATTGACTGATCGCTTGCCTTTATTTCCTATAATGTATAAACTTATTGTATGTTATACTTTTAAAATGGCCATTATTGATTCTTAAAACTGATACTCAGCAAAAGAGAGGCTGTGTTTCGTATTTTCACTGAAATTGAAAGGAGGCAGTTGTTATCGGCTCCGTTTTGTTATAAATATCCACACAGTGAAGATGACGCTCATCTTATGCAGCACGACGCCTCAACATGTCTGCTGTCTAAGTTGCTAATATTAAAATGATAATAGGCAGTTCCTTAAATCATGTTTACATTTTATTGTTGAGAAAGTGAAACAACGAAGCCAGGGTGATGTGAATGAAGTTATAAAGTACACTGTTCCCTTTGAAGATTTACCCGTGTCCTCGGTATAATCTGCTTTTCCATATCAAACTGAGAAGAAGAGACTGCAGCCTTGATCAAACTTGCGAAGTCTGAACTTACACGGAGATAATGCAGGACTGAACTGTGCGTGTAAAGCAGGTCGCACACCAGAAGCGACGCTCGGCAGCGCGCCGCGCAGCGCCACGCAGCGCCACGTATTTTAGAATTCTAATCATAGGTTTCTATCAGGATACACACACCGGCGCCGCAAGTCGGCGGCTGTCGGCGGCGCCCGGCGACGGCTCAGGACGCAGTTCATTTTTCAGCCGCGCCACAGAGCGCCATCTGATTAGTTTCATGTTAAATATCATTCGAATGTGCGCGTCTGGTGTGCGATACTTTAATCTGTCATGTACGCGCCGTGTCGCGGCGCCGAGCGGCGCTTCTGGTGTGCGACCTGCTTTAGAGTTTTCCAGCTCTTTTCATCCCCGCTTCTAGCAGCACACTCCATTTCCGCATTACTGGATCTGTAGCAACAACAGACCGCAAGGGATGATGGTCAAGCATGGGCTGATGGCAATTGTAGTTTTCGTTACCTCCCGTTTGCTTCATTCGCCTGAGCAAATTTTCTCAGAAGACCTATAGTTTTACCGAGTCATGCGACTTCGGTAATATCGAAAAAAATTAATATTGCGGTATGACGGTATTTACAATACCGTTACATCCCTAATCACAATACATTGTTCAAAAAAAGATCACCAATAAAATATATTATTTTTAACTTTTTATAAATGAATGCTAAAATGTATTAGTTAGTTTTGGTGACATTATCAGACACCCCAAGTCCTCCGGAAGTTCTGGGAGTCTCCGGCATATGAGATTCCCAGACGCCTGCAAACAAATGATAATCTCCCGAAAATCGTGCGTCTCACCCCTCTTTTAAAATATGTTGCGCAAACCCCTCCCCCCGGTCTTCAAATATGTCACACACACCCCTCCTCTTCTTCACATACGTCGTGCACATGTGTATTTGATGCCTGTGATAGTATAATGATTTTAAAAGCATTCAGGTATTTACAAAAAGTACCATTTGTGACCTTAACTACAATTACTTTTACTAAATTATTTTTATCATTCAGTTACTTTACTGTTAAATACTTTTAGACTCAGGAGACGATAAAACACTTTATTTTTGTTGTATCTTTTTTTTTTATAGTATTTTTAGATTAGCTATGTATGAAAATACTCAAAACATTTGCAAATATAGAAATGCTCAGCAAATAACACAGCAAAAAATATGTCAGGGCACCCAAAAAGTTTATAGATTGTTTATTAGATTCTTTGGTGATGCGCTCCCACTGCAGAACCGTCCCAATCAATCTAACATTATAAATTCTTTCCAAATAGAGGTATTAAGTCATCTGGTTAAATGGTAATTCTGTCACAATATACAGATGAAGTCAGAATTAATAGAATTACTGAAATGAAACAAATAAGACTTTCTCCTGAAGAAAAATATTATCAGACATACTGTGAAAATGTCCTTGCTCTGATCAACATAACTTAAAAAATATTTTAAAAAGAGAGAAAAAAAAAAGAAAAAAAAAAGGGGGGGTACTAATTCTGACCTCAACTGTATTAAGCAAAATAAAATAAAAAAGTGCACAATGTTAGATTTTTCCAAAATCATGCAGCCCTACATGCAAGAATCATTATTAGCGATTTTCTACCAACGATAACGTATATTATATTATATTATTTCTGATGGATCATGAGACACTAATGACTGGATTAATGATGAATAAAATTAATCTTTTATCACAAGAATAAATAAAATTTGAATTTGTTAAAAATTACACAATTTGACTGTTTTCACTGTATTTTTGATCCAATAAATGCAGCCTTGGAGAGCAGAATTGTGTTCAAACTGTCCTGATTGCAAAGCTTTGACTGGTAGTGCATCTGCAGAGATTGTGCTTTTTAAAGTTAACCACAGCTCGAGGGGTTACTGCTGTACATATACATGCTCCACATCCAAACAAACGGTAACATTTCACAGTTGGCTGCGATTCATGTTTATTAATTGAACTTCAAAGTTAAATCTGACAGTGGTTATATCCCTCTGATTGTAGAGTTTCTGCAATCCCCAACAGCGATGGCATTGCGGCGTGCCTGATTGTTTCACACGTTTCGTGTAAAAATAGCCAAATTCCACAGCTGCTACTTCGACTTCCTTCAGTTAATAAGAGCCAGGTGCACCCTTCAGAATAAACAGGCATGTTCAAATATTTTCACAGGCTGCAGAGACAGAGTACACTTCAATGTCAGCTATTCACTGCATTTCTACGGCAGGCAGTGCGAGGCAGGCTTGCTATGATCTGTGCCAAGGTTTTAGACAATTCATCTGTACTTTCTCTGCGGGGACTTGAAACAAAGGCCTATGGGTACAAGGCCCTTCAACAAACCTCGTTAATAATCCGCCCACGCCCTTTTACAGAGCTAAGGCTGCTTTTCTTTCCATTTGTTTGGTACACACATGAACCATTTTGAGAGCTAAAATCTCAATCTTTTCAAAATGGCAGGGGCTGGAAAGGCTTCAGTGGCAAATGAATCATCTTGGTCGAGCGTGCAAGCTTCGAGTTAAAGCACAGATAAGGCCTTGACTTTTTGGACCGAGATGAGGAAAGAATGTGTAGTGGGCTCAACAATGAAGATGGCCTGTTGTAATATGCTTCAAGCCTATTGCTTCACTTACAGTAATTCGCCTCCTAAAACTATGTACTTTTTTGTGGAGCGGAAAAAAAAAATACTTCTGAGTGTTCAACAGAAGAGTACACAAGCTTTGGGAAATTCTACTTCCTCATTGACCGCTATGTTGCTACGTGCCCTGTTAATAATCTCTACACATTTCTTTCAGATTTATTTTGAAGAAGTACAACCAGGATTAATTTGCCATTTAAAAGACCATGTGAAGAATTATGCACCCAGAATGACTACATACATCTTTATAAAAGTTCTCATAGTTGTTGCAGATGAAATACAACAACTGGAGAACATGATTCTACGTTGATGTATTTTCAGGTGGGCTATTCAAACATCTTTACCAAAGCCTCAACACTTGATGGTCGATCTCATCCATCTGTCATGTTTGTAGTCTAACACTTTTTCATTCGGCTTTGTTGTGCTAATTGAATACACATCCAAAGCATAATATATTTTGGGCACTATTAAAGCAAGCAAGGATATGCACTTCAAATTTCTACCGGATATATTCAACCAACATCCAGGTAACTTACGACAAAACATATTACAAACAACAAATGACAAACTAGGACATACCAACTCTACTTTCAAATATAATTTAGGACAAATAGTATGTGATTCAGCAATAATCCTGGGCAAAAGAAACTAAAGGAACACCATAGTCAAAAAATCTATAAGGAAAAGTTACATAGTGGCAAGATTTTCATCTGCATTTTTTATGTAATTTCAGGACATGATGGATAAAAACAAGAGACGAATATATTCTCGAAAGTGCATAAAGTCTGGTTTGTGGTGGAGGAACTTATATAAAAGTTGATTGATTCATTCATCTTTCATTTCAGATGGCATGCACATAAACTACCTCGTAGGATTTATATTTATGATTTTAAGATATTAGCATTTTTACGTAGATGGAGACTGTAGCTATAGATGAGGATCTATTAAAACTGCAAGAAAGATTTGTGAGAGCCTTGGTTGGAAGCATTGGTAAAATAAAATAAAAAAGATCAATCATGTCTCATCAGAGCCACAGAATTACACCAGAGATTATACTTGCATAATGCCAGACTTTATTACTATGTATTACTTGCTTTTTTGCACTTTTGCAATCTTTTTCAGAAAGGATACATTCAATTAAGCCAAAGTGACAGTTTTTCTTGATTTTACTCCAAATGATGTCCTTTAAACATTTAAATCATTAAAGCATCCTGCAAGCTTTTGTTAATAAAGACAATTTTTTTTTTTTTTACGATACGTAAAATGTTAAATAATGTGGTTCCTGGTTATTTGGTGAACTATTTTTTAAAGGTGAAGCAACAGCATTCATATAGTACTAGGGGTTGGGATTTTAATATTTGTTTATTTAAATTTAGAAGTATAGCGGGGAAAAAATGTATACAAGTGCAATCATGTGGAACAAATGACCAAAATCGATCAAGTATTTTAAGGGCTTAAAGAGTTTTTAAAAAGATGGTTGTTTGATGAGGATAGTTAGTTTGCATGGTGGACGATGATGTTTTTATATGTTATTGTACTGTGCATAATTTTGTTCCTGTTTTCAAATGTGGAGGTACCGTTAGTTTTATGCATTAACTGTATTTTGCAGCCATACTTTCTTTTTTAAGAGCGAGGACCATAATGGAAAGAAGCCCAAGGCTTTGTGTTTTTATCCTTATCAGTTTTATTTCAAAATGTACGGGATACTTGCATTTCAAATAAATTCAATTCAATTAAAAAAACAGGTTATGCCAAAATATTAAGCAAAACAGATAAAAATCAGAAATATTTCATAAAAAATGAAATTAAAATGGATCTGAAGTATTATATTAGACTAAAGATGGGTAAAATACTGATGAAAATTTTGCTCCTTTAAAATACAGTATTTTATTTTTAAATGTATAAGCGAATAACTATATTAAATGGCAAAAACTATTTTGATCAAATAAAAGCACCCTTGTTGAGCAGCATAAATGCATGAAATTCAACTTTAATTGCAAGTAAAAACTTTTTTCTTTCTTGAAATAAATCAAGGGGTCAAAAAAAATAAAATTAAAAATTTTAATAAAAAAAAAAAAACGTAAATTTAATAATTTAAACTTACAAGCAGCCAGAAACTTTTAACCAAGCTAATGCTGGGTGCATCTATAAGACAGCAATAGTGTCATATACATACTGTTCTTACACAGAACTGCATTCACTAATATCTATCTTAAGTTCTGTCAAAGCTCTTAGACATTGACTATTGACCGACACCAGCTATTTCTAGAAAAGAATTGGTTACAATTACATTGCAGCAGAGCGGCTGTCAGATGTGGCCTATTCTACATCAGGACTTCAGGGACCAAATTGATTTTTTATTGTCTTTTCTACAGTCGTTGCACACCATTCACACAAATCTAGTTTATTGACTTCAAAAGAGAGAGAGAGAGAGAGAGGGAGAGGGAGAGGGAGAGAGAGGGTAATCCATCGTCAACATCAGATATGACTGCATATTACACATCACCGGCCGACAGCCTTAACCAGCCACATTCGCTTATCAAAAACAATACTGCACCTCTATCTGCTCAAGCACGGTCCATGCCACATGCTCGCACTCCCAATACCAAGTCGATTTCCATTAACTTCAAATATAAAGCCGCCTAAAAGTCCCTGTGGGTCGCATAGTAGAGGGTGTGTTTTTTCCATTAGCCCGTCCACCCGGTCCTGCCAGTCACCAAGACCTCTGACTACTGCCTTTGTCTGAGTTCACTGATCTGCCAACAAACCTAATCGTTAAACCCAATACGTGCATGCCGCCTCGTGCAAATGCAGGTCCAGCTTCATTTAAAGAGCTGACATGCTCTGGCGTTTTCTCCCCCTTCCTTGTGCAAAAAAAGGCGGCAATTCCTACCTTCGTGAGAGTGAGAGGCCCAAAGCTGGGCCATTTGCAGGCTGGCTTGGTTGGGGGCTCGGAAGGCCGGATCTGACGACCCGTGAGCACTGGAGGCGCTGACGTATCCTCCGAGGAATGGGCTCGAGGCACCTGGGAAGGCATCACCTGCGAAAGAGAGGTTCAAACATTTGCTTATGAAGTGACAGAAGAAAATGAGGCCGTAAAAAGACCGTAAGCACCGTCATTTGATATGATGACATTCCACTCAGGAGAATAGCCTAGGCAAAAGTGGAATGATTAGTCTGTGGAGCTTTGCGGTTTCTTTTGAAATTCGGGGAACCGCAGTTCGCAAACCTGTTTCTGCCTGCTGGACGGCCTTTTAATTCTGTTCAAAAGAAGTGTGTTTACTGAGAAGCACAGAAAGACCACAAACACGAATTGCTTTTGCTTGTAAACAAATGTCACGAATAATTATTACTCGTTGTAAATGTTATGTTAACTGTCATTACAATAGCCACCAGATGTGCAGCTTCAAAAGGGAGAACGTCTAAATAAAAGCATGTTTTCTCTTTTTGACATCGGAGAGAGAGATGACGCACAGACATGCATGGTATTTGGTCTGCTGCCTCCCCCGAGCTTTTAAAGTCGAATAGATAAAAACGACAGTGATACCACATGCTGATTCTCCCCTGAGATCTGCAGAAAACATTTACAAATGCTGTTCAGGTCCAGAACTAATCTGGACGAGTCACTAAAATTCCACATGGATAGGGGGCGAAATCTTTAGTTTAACATGCAGATCTTTTATACAGGGTTCCCACACTTTCATGAACAGTAGATTCAAGGATTTCTGAAAGCAGCATTCATTTTAAATCAAGCACCACTGTAATTAATACCCCAGCATATGTAGCGCCATGAAAAGTCCTTACTGTACGTACTAAATGTTAAAAATGACAGAGTAGTTAAAAAAATACTGTTTTAAACATGTTAAAAGAACTTTAATACCTATTGTTGAATTTAATACTGGTAGTATTCAGAAGTGGTTTCTAACATATTGATAAAATGTACATTATTTATCAGTATTACTGTACAAGATTTAAATTGAAGAATTAATTTGTTTAAACGAATTTTGTTTCAAATTTAATTCAATCACTGTCAAGGACCTGTGTTTGTTTTTAAGCACTTTTCAGGTCTTGAATCCACATGTCTGAAATTCAAGTACTTTCAAGAAGCAGCGGAACCCTGTTTATAACCGCCATCATTTACTCTTTGTGATGTTCTTTCAAACCCTTAACACACAGGTTCATTTTCAAAACACAAATTAAGATTTAAAGCTCTGAAAAGCTTACAAAAGCAGCCCATACCAAGCAAATCCACATAAATCAAGATGTTTGATGCAAGTTTGGTGGTTTGGTGAATCTAAACTGATAGATTTGATCAATTTAGGTGTTAAACTGATGTTTTAACAAAAGTCCACACAAGATTTCTTCATCATTTGAAGTAATTCTATCTCTTTAAATTATTTTTATTTTAGATATTTAAAGTTTGGGTTACCCAGACTTTCCAAAAGAAAGAACTAAAAACTCTCTGATTTTTAACAAATTTATAATATTTATAAATTTATAAATATTATTAAAAACTTGATGTCTTCTGAGTTTAGTGAGAGGTAAAGTTTCTCTAGCTATTTCATGACAGATCATATTTCAAAATTTTAAAAATGACTTTTTCTATAATTTTCTATAATAAATAGGTTTACAACAATAAATAGACCTTAACAACAATATATAATACATAAAATAGGATCTAAAACACTTTGCTTAAGATTGTTTCCTTCACTTTCGTCAATTGGTGAAGTTACTTGCCACTGTCACCCCTGGCTCGCTCGGTTTGGGACTTGTGGAACTGCTCATTGTTGTGTTTGGATTTTCAGCAGTGCAAATTAAACCACACTGAACTAAACTGAACTTTAACTCTGAAAACTGGACGGACACAGTTTAAATTTACTAGAACTTCTAAGCTGCTTTGACACAATCTACATTGTAAAAGCGCTATAGAAATAAACATGAATTGAATACTTTTTATGAAAATTCTACCTTTTTGAAGGATTCACATAAAAAATTATTTCTTTAATGTCTCAAGAGAAAAAAAATCGTTGCCTGATTACATTAAAGCCATTAAGACCAGGGCATTGCAACAGTATATGTTTGATTTTTTGGTTGCTATTGCGATATTGACATTTGGAGTAACTCATGTCCATGAGCGAGTCCAATATAGCATCTTTAATAAATAAACTCGTCATGTCCTGGGTTGAAAGAATAGTTTGATTTTCTTCCTACTGAGCCTGGAAACTGAAATCTTTATTACTCAAGCACTCTGATCCCATCATGTGTTCCATTTGTTGGGAATAGAGCTTTTAATGAGTGGTTTCAAGTGTATAGGTGAAATTTTTTTTGGTGAACTGCCTCTTTAAATTAACAACTTAACCCCCAGGTCCATCCAAACCCCACACTATCTATTCAAGCATGACGTATAAACAGGAACGGCAGTAGAAATTAATGAGCCCTTCCCCCTGTCCAATTCCTCTGATGCGACGGTGCTTCGTTCCCACATGCTTTTCCTCAACCCAGCATGGGAGGAGCACTTCACACTTATTACTCAAACTAGAGATGGACTCAAACACACTTTCACAGATACACACACACACAAACACACACACACATCACTTCCTCCTGTGCCACAGACACCTTGGCACAAAGGGTCCATTTTTTGCATGTGTAAATAGTGCATTAGCATGACAAGAGGAGGAGGAACAACAAGGCATCGACGGCAACATGAGCCTTTTGTAGTTGAGGTTAGCATGCGATTAACCTAGGAGGGAAGCAGTTGTGCTCTGCTGATGAACCGTTGGGCCATTGTATTGCACATCGCTAACAGCAGATGTGAACCCTTTGGACTACATCTAAACATTAACCACAGGACTGATTAAACCTCTGGATGGGGTGAAAACAGAGGAGTTAGAGGAGAAGATCCATACTTGGGAGATTACGCTGCAGTATCGCGACAAGCCAACACCTAGATCTACATCTACAGCATTTGCATTGCTTTGAGGAATAAAATGATGTGTATTACTTGAACATTGCACACCATTGGGCTTGTGGATCTCAATCTATTAGAAGTCTTTTCTTCAAACAAACTATCATACAAACAGATGTTCTGCACTATATCTGATATAAAAGCAATGTTGACCATTTGAGTCCTGTCCTATAAAGCAAAGAATGAGAGAAGGGTCATGTAGGAGACTTGCACTACTCGATTGACGTTTTCTTTTTTAACTACAGGGTCATCCTCCCCTCAAGAGGTTACTGGGTAACTCGGCAATGGTCCAGTTGATGGTTCACTCCTTATGCAGTTTGAATTTAGAAACTCAATAAGGTTACTCTATAACCACTACGTTAATACACCTTAAAGGATTTTCTAATGCAGGCAGGTTGATCGCATTTCTTATTTTAAAATAACACGTTTTGATATTGATTTAGGACTGGACTGGAACTATGCATAATAAAAAAAAGACAGCTGCAGTTTAACTCTAACACTCTCCTAGAAGTTTTTAGCAAGCCTTAAAAATCTTGACTGGCTGGATAATCAGCTTTAAAAAACTGCATTTACAACATGTATATTGTAAAAACAAATCTGACTTGGAAAAGCTTTGGCTGAAAATATATGAATCAGTGTGCTTTTCTCTTGCTAAAACAATTATGGGCCACATTCGATCAGTGTTTAAAACGTATGAGAAAAATATGAATTGGTCACCTAAACCATGTAATGCAAATGTGGCCTAAATGTGATGAGACTGTTTGCACTACAGTTGAATATTAACAACATATTAGGTTACACTGGACTATACATTTACAGCGATCTATTGAGATTCAATAAGAGACTCAAAGTGCAATTATTATAGAACCAGAAAAAAAGTTATCAAGCCTGCACAAAACACAAACATTTATTACATTACATCATATTATGATATGATATTATATTATATTATATTATATTATATTATATTATATTATATTATATTATATTATATTATATTATATTATATTATAAACTATAAAAATACAGGAATAATTTCAAATCTTTAGTATAATTCAATGTGGGTTCTGCCCTAAGGGTTAAAGAGCTTCATAACAATTTAAAACTAAAATAACTTTAATGTTAATTTAATAAACACTTATCGGAAATATTAATTTGGTAGATGTAATGTTTTTCAAAATGCATGTAAATAGCCAAAGATGTTTGGGTTCAGTTTTCACGTTATACTCCCCACAGAACTAATTTTACTTGATTAATAAAAACAATAACCATTATAAAACTACATAGTAATAATCAAAGATTTAGGAAGCCTGTATAACATTTTATAATAAAGTAAAGAATAAATATCATGAGATCAATGCACAATGCATTTTTACATGCCTGGTCCACATTTTTGTATAATGGGTTTTCGATTAGATGTTGCACTGGGATTTGTTTTCATTCAGCCTCCATAACATTAATGTAATGTAACGTACTGTTTTTGGGCCATCATGCTAGCTGGCATTCAGCTCAATCTAAAAGGTTCCTTCAGGTTTTTTCATGCTCTATAAATCAATAACATCATTTAATTCCCATTTGAACCAACCATTTCTGCACTGGCAATGATGTGTATGTATGTATTGACTTATTAAAACAGAGAATGATTTTGTCTAAACAATGTAAATAAGTCTAAAACATTTTTGCATTTCCTTTCCATGTGACATCTGTATTAAGAGTACTGTGAAGTGTCCTATGATAGCTCCACGTCACGTCTTAAAGCTTTTCAATATGGTCCATTTTACTTTGTGCTTGTCTCTGGGTTTACTTCACTGGGTGCGGCTGGAATGACTGAATATTAAGTTTGTCCAGACTTTTGGCCACAGAGAGTCAACATTCTTGCTAGTTATCAAGTTTTGGCTAAGCAGAGGATTTTGGAGAGTGAAAGCTCCACTTATTCCAGAATCACAGTGACGTGGCCTGTAACATAAGCAAGCAGCTCCTGTCAAATAAATACAACAAAACCTTAAAGCCAAGACGTGTCTGCGTGCAGTTTCCAAGCTCAGTGCAAGAACCACAACACAACAGAACTGCTGCCCTGATCAGGGCTGCAAGATCGTTTACCTAGATGTACGTCCAAGAAGGTCTCGATGGGAATTTACTAAGTCAGTTGTTTCACATTATCTCTGAAATATTCATATCCCATCTGCAAACATTTCCGAGTGCCATATAATCCCTCTGAACCCAGAGTTTGCAGGGCATGTTAATTGTTTCCAATCACTCAGCTTTATGGTGCTCAGTCGACATTTCAGTTGCATGACGAAAAACACAAGGAGTTCAGTAGGTCAGAAATAGTTCAGTTCCTCAGCATCAGTCTTTCAAACGAACTATTTCAAACTAAATGGCCACTGTCTGGGACCAGTTGAATAGGACACTGGAATTTCCTAATTGCTTATGTTGCTCAACTCAACTGCAACCCAACAAGCCTTGCGGTGAGCTTTCGCAATTCCCTAACCAACACCCCTTATAATTAAAGCCAGACTCTTAAAAACAATTCAGAAAGAACTGTTGTAAATTAGAGAAAAGAGAGACACTAATTAGAATAAGGTCTTAAACTGAGGCAAAGAAAAACGGGACCATTAAAATACTCAGAGCCACTCTTAACTGGTCCTTCAAAGCCCACCACCTGCTCTGAAAAACATAAAGAGCACTCCCACACGACAATAGACGACATTATGATAGACATTACAATGCTGTAGACGTAAAGCATGCTCAGCCGACCAATTCACACATCAAGGGGAAACCGGATTTAGTGTTATTTAAAGCAAGGACCATGACGGAATTGCTAAACATTGTGAATAGGAAACATTTCATTGCTAAATTGCACATTTAAATTTAAAATACTTCTCATATGTCAACATAACACCTAAATTGTCCCTACTTATAAAAGGCATCTGCAGGTGTTTCTTTTGCTCTGGACTGCTGAAATATGGAAGTCAATAGCATATTTCATTGCATGCTGATTTTAAATGTGCAGATACAATTAGCCTTTTGAATGTGTTTTGTGAGTCTGTGAATAAATGGCATGGTTTTGTTAAACTATACACATTCTAACAACACAGGCAAATTGGAAATACGCACCTCAGATTACATTTTGGTGCAAATATGTACGCCACCCCCCATTTGACTGCAGTTTCTAGACAAAATTAATGCTACGGGGCATTATGATGCCAACAAATTTTGCTCCTTTTCACTCTAATGATAATTTCAGGTATGTTTTATGGACAAAAATGACTGCACAACACTAAATAAATACTACAAAAAAACTTAAAACAACTGTTTTTATATGCAGCTCTTCTGCACGGTCAGTTTGCTCAGTAGCTCACTTTGTAGTGTTGTAGATCATTCATTCGGTGAAACACTGTTCCACAAAAAAATAAAAGCAATGAAAAATCTGAGAAAAAATACACAAACCAAAAACTGCACATCCAAGAGGAAGGTCTTTCTGAAACGACAATATGTACACAAAGTAACGCATCTCAGATTGCAAAAACGTACACAACATCCTCTAGTGGATTTGTTATCTGAAACGTGCAACAATACATTGCTGTGTTCCATTTGTTGGGAATAGAGCTTTTAATGAGTTGTTTCAACTGTATAGGTGGAATGACAACATTTTTTTGGTGAACTGCCCCTTTCAATTAACAACTTAACCCCCCAGTTCCATCCAAACCCCACACTATCAGGTACCTGGCTGAGCATAATTTATGTTTTGCAAAAATGTAGGCTAAGGATAGTTTTAAAAAAATCTGGGTCGCATATTTAAGGACAAGTGATACTTGTGGTGTTTTCAGCATCTGTTTTACTACATAAGGACAATAACTTCACAACAGCTGCACTAACAATCACTTTAATAAAATTTATGTACAGTTTTATTTGAGAAAAGTCTTAGAATGTACACAGAAACTGAAGCCTTTCCACAGGTAAAATAAAAGTTTGATTCAACTATAAGAAATTCTGACAGGAATATAAACCCAATGCTGATCTTAAAGTAACCAATTTCTGGTTGACATTCAAGTAATCATAATTAATAATAATTTTATTTTTTTTACAGTTTAATCAAGAAAACAATATTTTACTGATAGCAGGATTTAAATGTAATTTGAGAATTTAAAAAACAAATCTTGAAAGGTAACTGTTAAGGTTTCAATATTGCATAAATTACTCTGAAATCCATTTAGAAAACTTTCTGCTTTAATATGAGAAGGGAAAAACGTGTCCAGAAAAATGAGAATCAGAATTTGGGGGGAAAAAAAACCTAAGTGCAATTTGGGAAACGCAAAGATATTATGTGGCTATTCCAAGATAGAAACAAGGTCTCTCCACTAGGGCTGCGCGATTATTCGAAAGAAAATGATTGCGATCTTGATTCGAACCGCCACACGATCTTAATCCATCATTTCTATAAATCAGCCCATCAGCCCGTATAAAGGTGATGGATAGGAATCCGCACAAAAATAACTAATTTCTATAAATAATATTTTCAAGTTCAGGAGAAGAATAAAGGCTGTTTCACAAGTCTTCACATTGTTTTAAATACATACCTCCATATGGAGTTAAAAGTGTCACATTCTGTATTTATAATGTTCAGTTTGTTGCACAGAGTGATTGTTTGGGAGCCGCGTGGCAAGTATGATTTGCATGGTGTTTTTTAACTCTTAAAGTGATGGCAGACATGACATGAGCGCACTCGGCAGTAAAAGTGAAATCGAACATCATTTAAATGATCTTATCACATTTTAGAGATGTGATTATAACAAACATTCGATATGTTTTTTTCTTTAATAGTGTTATCAAAGTGTTGTGCATGAAAATAAATGTTTTAGTGTCTGTATAACTACTCTAGCCTACATAACGTTGAATATAATGCAGGAGGGAACCTGATAATGACAAATGTTTCATTTCACCAGTGAAAAAAATGGCCTAATGATGTTGTCAATGACAAATGGCAAGCATAGGTCTGAACATAGTCATTCAACTTTAGAATTATGAATAGTTAAATCACTTTACTGTGCATTGAAAACTAGGACACATTTAAAGTCGATTAAAGTCCACTGTTCCAAGTCTTTTCATAATTTAGCAGTTTAACCAACGGTAGACCTACACATACGTCTAATATTATTATTGTTTATCTTACTATGTTTGAAAAATAACAATAATAATAGCCTACTCATATGAACCTTTATTTTACATCTAGAATCAAGAGAGATTTTGAGATCCTGACTTTAAGCCAAAAAAATTGTGATTGTCATATTAGCCAGAATCATGCAGCCTGACTCTCAACTGATGGACCATCCGTTTGCCAACCAATATACACAATATTTGTAACTAACTACACTACAAAAAATATCTTATGTGATGTTCCACTCTAGTATACTTCAACAGGGAGTTGTTTTAACCAAATTACATAACAGAAGAGCAAACATTTCTGCACAGATCAAATCAAGGCTGCTACAAAGTACTCACTTATGCTATTTAAAAAGAGAAAAAAAAAATGTCTACATGCCAGTTCCTTTTAGTGGTATTCAATGATTACAGTGGAAACAGCTGTTCAACCTTGTCTACTAGCCTATAATTAAACATTAAACACCATCCTCACTGAGCAAAGCAACATTCACCTGGGAAAAGCGTAAAACTCAAGTTCTATTTGGCAAATCTCCTTTTAGTGATTTAGAGTTATTTTTGTGCGGATTCCTATCCATCACGTTTGGTGCGTTTATACGGGCTGATGGAAAACGAGTAATTTGGCATTCTACCTCAGCTCAATGCATCACCTGCAAAGAAACAAAAACACGTCAGATGTACCAGTTCTAACAAGTCAACCTGGATCTCATACAATACACCGAATTCCTTCACACTGCAGGGCTCAAACTGAAACTTTTGTTCAGATGTTTTGACAAGATAAGAGTGACAAAATAATTGCTATAGCGGTGAATCCAACATACTGAGGTAATCTTTGTCTAATAAACAAGCTTCTGAGCATCAAGTTTAGGCGTCACTGCCTATTCAACAACCAAACCTACAACTGTGTTAAACAATGCGTCTGGGCAGCAATTCATCCTGGAAAACTGCTAGGATTATACATGGCCCTTTGTTGTACACAATGGTGAATGTTTAGCTTTGCATGCAGAATAAAATAAGCACAAGGGAACTAAATGCGATTCAGTACAAAAGGTGATTTCCTTTATTATTTAAGCAGACTTCAAGTACAAAGGCTTCGTGTAAATCTATAGCCTAAAAAAAAGGTGTTTGTTCTATTGCTGTCTTCCTTTGAGCTCCACCTAAAGCCTGATTGGTTACCATGAGAGGCAGAAACATGAGCCAGCAATAGAAAGGTCAAGCACATTTGCGACCGTCAGCATTCAATCCTTCCTTTCAAGACGGAGCGCTGTTGAAGTTACAAAAGTAGCATTTGTTCACAGCGTGTCTTTTTAAGGTGCTGCCAAGCGACCAGAGCCGTGACCTTGTGGCTAAGTAGCGACGCGCGTGTGCGATGAAACTCGTTGCAATTTCTATGCAATTACTTGAAACGCAGCATGAAATAAACACACAGAGGAGGCTCAGTTTTATGCAGAGGCTTTCTCGTCGTATCTGCTTCAAACAGCTGCGTGACGTGACGTGCTGCCCTACTAACATTAATATCTGCGCCGAGGAAAAGCTGCTCATCACCTTTTCATTACACAAGAACAACATTGTACATCAGTGACATGGAAAATAAGGCTTTGTGTCCAAATGGGAGATCCCACCATTCCTGATATATTACACAGGGAGCTGTGATTTCACCTGACCCTTTCATCTTTCCTCAGACAAATTAGCACATGATGACAAACGCCCCAGGAGAGGGGAGGAATGCTACTGCAATGAATAATTAATAATCATCATAATAATAAATGAACAAAAAAATAGACAAATGTGAAAGTAGCAAATCAGAATCACATTTGGAAAATAAATGAAATAGGGATGCACTGATTACATTTTTATGCTACTTTTTTGCTGGCAATGATATACAGTTGAAGTCAAAATTATTATTAATTATTATTTCCCCCCCAATTTCTGTTTAACGGAGAGAAGATTTTTCAACACATTTCTAAACGTAATAGTTTTAATAACTGATTTGTATTAACTGATTTATTTTATTTTTGCCATGATGACAGTAAATACTATTTTACTAGATATTTTTCAAGACACTTCCATACAGCTTAAAATGACATTTAAGGGGATAACTAGGTTAATTAGGTTAACTACAGTTAAGGTAATTAGGCAAATCATTGTATATTGATGATTTGTTAAGTAGACAATGTAAAAAATAAAGCTTAAAGGAGCTAATAGTTTTGACATTAAAATGCTCATTAAAAAAATTAAAAACTGTTTTTATTCTAGCTGAAATAAAACGAATAAGACTTTCTCTAGAAGAAAAAATTATCAGACATACTGTAAAAATTTCCTTGCTCTGTTAAACATCATTTGTGAAATATATTAAAAAATAATAATATTAATAATAATTCTGACTTCAACTGCGTTTATAACTGTTGGCTGACACCAGTATGTCACTTACTTTAAGCTTTGATCATACAAATCAATCACTATTTTCAAATTAATATTGAATAGTATTTTCAATACAATATAATCCATATTTCATAACAATTATTTAAATATGAGCAATTAAATAATCCTGAAATATTATATACTAAAGAATGCAAAAATAACACTATGCTGCACCGATGATAGGCTCAGTGTCAATCCTTAACTAGTCAAGCCTGAAATTATTCATACCCCTGGCAAATTCTGACTTTGTTACATTTATTCAACCAACAAGTTTTTGTTGTTTGACCAAGAATAACAGACTTTTCACAAAAGAAAAGACAAGAGGCATCATTGTGGAAAAATAATAAGTAAAATCTCAGCTTTCATATACATTTGAACAAAATCTTTGTTAGAATTTGCCAGGGGTATGAATAAATTCAGGCTTGACTGAATATGTATACGTTCATATGTATACATTAATGATATTGCCATTCTTTATATCATTACTAATGTTGCGAAATGTCATTATAACATGATTTTGTAGGGGAACAAATCTGGCATGAAATGTAATAAATTACAAGCAGAGTGAAATAAACTGCTTTATGGTTTTTGGGTATAGTGAAATTATATTTAGGTACAGAAATTGAATAAAAGCCAAACTTAAAACAACACTGCAAAGACTTTACTGTTTATGCAGTTCAAAAAAATTGTTTTCTGCTAAATCTTGTATCCGAATGCCCTTAGCACTTAAAAACATGTGCAAACAATAAACTTTTACTCCATTATAGTTCAGCTCTGCAGTAAACTCCACAAATGTCATGCATTTTGAACTTGGGCTATATAATAATATACAGTCAAAGTCAGAATTATTAGCCCCCTAAATTATTAAACCGCTTGTTTATTTTTTCCCCAATTTCTGTTTAATGTAGAGAAGTTTTTTTCAGCACACTTCTAAACATAACAATTTTAATAACTCATTTCTAATAACTGATTTATTTTATCTTTACCATGACTGTAAATAATATTTTACTAGATATTTTTCAAGACACTTTTTTACAGCTTAAAGTGACATTTAAAGGCTGACATTAACTAGGTTAATTAAGTTAACTAAGCAGGTTAGGGGAATTAGGCAAGTTATTGTATAAAAGTGGTTTGTTCTGTAGATTATGGAGAAAAAAAATATAGCTTAAAGGGGCTAATAAATTTGTCTCTTAAAATGGTTAAAAAAAAATTTCAAAACTCCTTTTATTCTAGCCGAAATAAAACAAATGAGACTTTCTCCAGAAGAAAAAAATATTATCAGACATACTGTGAAAATTTCCGTGCTCTGTTAAACATCATTTGGAAAATATTTTAAAAAAGAAGAAAATAAAATTGAAGGGGGCTAATAATTTTGACTTTAACTGTATATAAAATGCTAAATTATACAATCACAATGCAATGTTGCAGATCCTGCAATGTGACTATTATAAATGCGCACATCCTGTTATCACAATGCTGAAACGATATATTGTGGAGCCCTATTACACAGAATAATAAATAACTACAAATAAATAGTTAATCATTTTGCCTTAAAAGAAATTAAACTAAAAAATGTCCAACCAAGTTTTTGCTTCAACATTTTCCATTATTAAATTTCTCAAAATTCAATTAAGATTCTTTACACTAAATGTATTGTAGCTATTCAGAACTCTTGTAATATTCGAGAACATAAGTATATAAAGCAAATTAGTAAACGGTAAATCCACATATTTAAAAGAACAAAATGAAGGAAGATGGAGACAACAGTAAAGCTGTTGGTACATGTTGCCACAGCTGGGCAAGCTAAAATAGTGTGAGTATCTTCAGCACTTTGTTGCAGTCACTGTAACTGGAGTCAGTGATATGAGAACAGGGCTGCAGTGCTGGCTTTCGTTTCACATCCTTTGTTAGCTTTTCAGAGGCATGGCCTAATCCTAGGTCAGGTCACTGCTACACTGTGTGGCCCTTCCCCCGGCACACACTGGCCCATCCTCAATCAGGACGGTCCTGACAACACCCTCTCATTGCCCTTTGGCCCATGTTTCAGACCAGTGCGCTCATGCAGTCTCAGCAGCTTCAGATGAGAACGCTAATTATTACCGCAAGTGACTCAATGTACTGTAAAAGGCCATTATCAGCCTATAAAATATTTTTTAGGCTAGATATCAAATTATAAATGTACTTCCAGCTAAGCACTTACTGGGACAAAGGTTAGGAAATCAAAACTGCACAAAAAAGGGGGAAAAAAACATGTAGCATAATATGATGTAATATAAGAATAGACTACAATCACACGCTGTCAAAATTCATTTGAAAGTCATTTATCTTCCTAAAATTATGTTTAGGAAATGCAGAAGCCCTGAATATATAAATAAATAAACGCAATATATTTTTCAGATGAAAAAATACAATAAATAAACTAACATGATGATTCATAATGTAGTTATTTCTCTATAAAATATATACAAACGTAATATATATACAAGCCTAATCAATATTTACATTAGTAATAATCAATAATGCAGAACGTTTCAGATGAAAAAACGAAACATGGATTATATTCAAGAAAACACAATAAATTAACATAATGATTCAAATGCAGTTATTTCTCCTTAAAATGGATACAATTATAATATATAGAAACCCAATCAATATTTATATTAATAATAATCAATAATGCAGAACATTTCAGATAAAGAAACAAAACATGGATTATATTACAGAAAAATAAATAAAAAATCAACTAATAATAATTCAAAATGCAGTTATTTCTCCTTAAAATGGATGCAAAAATAATATATACAAGCCTAATCAATATAATAATATACAAAAGCACTATTATTGCACTTACAATGATGCAAAACAAACCAATTTTAACAACCCTAATAATTAAAGAGTGAGCAATCGCAAATGCCAAACAAACCAGTAAGCTATTTCTGCTTTGGCCTTCAGCAAAATAGGCATGCTGTAAGTTTTTCTAGGCCAAGAGGTTGTTCTGCAACACAGAAACCTGATCTAATCAGCCTTCCAATCACTTACAGTCAAATTACATTTTAATAGCATTTTTCCCCAATTGCCACTTCTTGCAGATGTTAAATCAAGAATGTCCCATTTCCCACTCTTGCTGTACAATGGGATCATCCTAAAGGGAAATTCTCATCAGTTCCTGGCACTCCCATTAATTTGAGCAGTGCTAAAGGAATAGTTCACCTAAAAATTAAAATTGTCACTTACTTAATCTCCATTTGTTTTAACCTTTTTATATTTTAATACCAATATGTGTGTGTGTGTGTGTGTGTGTGTGTGTGTGTGTGTGTGTGTGTGTGTGTATATATATATATAAACTTGAAATCTAGCCATTGGCTTTCATAGTATTTGATACCAAGGATGTCAAGGTTTCCAACATTCTTCAAAATATCTTCTTTCGTGTTCAACTGAAAAATAAAAAAAAACTCAAATTGGATCGGAAAAAGTCAAGTAGTAACTAATGGCAGAATTTTCATTTTCTGGTGAAATATCCCTTTAAATTAGAGAAAGAAAGCTTTTAAATACTGAAAACAAGCAAGTAAGAAACCTTAGAATCAAGCAAACACTTTAAAGAGAAAGAAATAAAGCAGCAAACAGCCTCCAGTGAGACCTCGGCACTCCTCATAAAAGCACATTCACGTGAGCATGTCTAACAGCCGGGGCATTTTATTTCCAATGTGCGCATGTAGGATGAGCAAATGGGGTCTGCGTGGCAGGACACTAAACACTTTATGTTTAATTCAGAGGAAAGTCAAGGCTGCAGGACGTTTACACACATCCTCCCCCTCTTGCTCTCCTTCCATCCGTCCCTTCTCTTCTGCCATACCACTCGGGACGAGAGGGGGTTGGATTTTACCATTCACCCTTTGAGTCAAGCTCCTCGCCTGTCACAGTAGATCACAATAAAGGGACAGGTCTCATACTGTCTACAACGGGCCGCTCCTGGCCCACGCTGCAGGCCGACCACAGAGTAAGTCCCATTGCCGTGATGGAACGAGACAGCATCGAGGACAGCCACACATTCACTCAACTCTCATAGCATCCAGTTGCTAAATAAACGGCAACAAATCACTGGTTTAGCTCCTTCCCCCCCTCATAGGACGGTTCCTGTAACCTTGAAACCTCAGCATACACAGTGGGAAAGGATAACACCTGGACGGCAAAGGCCATTTTAACAAGTGGTTTTCCCCCTAAAAAGAGCCTTCAGGGTATAAACGAGGGCTTGTGCCCTTCCTGATTAAGGCAGCGCATGCATTTCTGGAGAAGTCATCAAAACGACCATATAATGTATTGCTTATTAAATGGAAAAGGCTGTAATAACAAAAGTACCACAACAGGAACATTCATGCTCAGCTCTGGATACCCACAAGCTGCTGTAACAACAGGAAAATGCGAAGATAGTTTTTCAAAAATAGAAAATACTTTCCAATTGGGGGTTTCGCTAAAAGAGGGTGCTCAAATGGAATCAATAAAACAAACCCCAAAATCTGGAGGGGAGTGAACCATGTGGAGGCAGTCATTCCTATCTTGAGGCTAAACACCAGGGTCTTCTATTAAAAACAGCTCATAAACCACCAGCAGGCCTGCAACCCCGGGATCTTCTGATGCGCCATATGAAAATCGATCAATCGTACATTCCACAAGGCAGCGCGCTTCAAAGGCGGCGTATCAAGCGAAGATTTGCATTTTTCCCATGATGCCTTAGCAATTCAAAGTTTCACAGGAAGCCTGTTTAACTGCGGAGTAAAGTGTCATGTTTCTTATTAGTCCAAACAATATTATTTCCCTACTAGTAAGGCTATTATTACAATTACTAATATGAGGACGGAAAACATAATAGATTGTTCAGCCTGAACAATAGACAAACAAAAAAAACAGCCATCAGAAAACACAGGTGAATCATTCTCTGATGTTCAGAAAGCCATATAATCTTTAGGTAGATAAATATCCTTAATCTCTGAATATATCAGTCTTTACCTACAAATCGAGTTACACAAATAAAGCTTGTCCAGCTTTCCAGCAACAGATAAACCACATTAACAGAAAGCACTAGCATTTTCCATGATGCTGAAAATCTTAACTGATTCATTAAATTCAGTAATAAGGGCCTAAATTAGATGTGTAACACAGAACGAAAGCATTAATACATACTTGTGATTTTAAATACAAAACTGTCATTAAGTAATATAAAAACATAAGAATAAAGACAATAATGTTCTCTACCAAGTAATATTATTTTATCTTATTGCATTTTCTACTGAAATTCTCATCACCTCAATGTGTCTGACTATGTCTGAATGCATGTGTGTTATGCTGTAATTTAAATCAAGATAATATATGAAAATCTTTGAATAAAAACAAATAATTCTAATAGATTATTTAACATGACAGATCAAATTATTTACTGAATTTTCATGCATAATAATAATAATGAAAAAGAGCAAGAAAATAACATCCTCCACAACAATTTTAAAGGATTCTTAATACACAGAAAAAATTATGAACCGTTTAATTTTGAGTGAAGCTCATGGGCCAGTTATTTCAAGATGGCTGCTAGGTATTAAGATCTCTTTATACAGAGCTCAGCATATATAAGTACACCCCTCAGAAATCAATCTTTGAAATTAATATTTAAATAAGGAAGCTTTACAATATTATATTTGTGTACATTAGATTAGTCAGTACTAAAGTCAAATCTGGAGCTTATCTAACAAAATAAATTACGTTAACAGTCGGATAACTAGTGCACCCAAATTTATGTTATAGAAAAATATGAAATACACGTTTTTAAAAAAAAAAAGAGGAAAAATTAAGAGAAACAAAAAAAATGTAAAGATTCTGTTGAAATTTTGTAGGTTGTAATTTTTTTTTTTTTTTTTTGCAATATTTAGCTTGAATTTAATTGTATTTTCTTTCGATTTCTAAATATTTGGAGACAAAAAGGTTATTTTAATAAATATATCTGTTTAATAAATCTGTTTTGTTTAAATGCACCGAAATACATTGCCTATATTCACTGAGAAATGGATAAAAAAAATATTCATTTTCAAAATATGGTGTTCTCCATTATGCTGAGCAATGTAGATCTCCACTTTAATATGAAATATTCTCCAGTCAGAAAGATTACAAGACTTTGTGAAAACCGCAATTTTAATTTACAAAATGTCTCCAAAGTATTTAAAATGAGTGACCACTGTCAAGTACACACTGCGTTTACAGCATTTGTCGTCTAACGGATTTGTCATAAACACGTTAGGCACTAAAATTGGAAAAAATTGATTTCAGTAAGTATTATGAAACATGTATTTACCAATGTTTAACCAAGTCATTTAATTTTTGCTTTTTATAAACCAAAGGAGATTCATATGTAATGTATAAATGTACTGTTATGCAATTCCTCTTTCAGCGAGTGCTCCGTGTTAAAAGTTAAGACAAGCATATGGGTAAGTTTATATACTTAAAACACTCCTGGACTCATTTCTCAAAGCACTTCTTTAAGCTCAACATCTGCTGGCATTTCCTACTAGACGCCAAAAATCGAAGCCCTTTGGGTGATGATTCATATCATTTCAGCGGTGTTTACAGGTTTGTTTTCAATTGCTGCACTGTAAATATCAAGAGGTGCTCAAAACACATCTGAATCAGTTGATCCTTACAAGCAAATCAAATGAGTAGATAAATGCAATAAGTTCTAAATGGTACAAAATGAGAAAGCCAGCACTCAGATGAAACACACGTTGGCTAGGGAACAAAAGTGAACATAAAACACAAGATTTAATGTTTAAGTGCATTTAAAAAAAAAACAAATAAACACAAAAATGACACAAAATTACTCAAAAGGCAGACTGAAATATTAACTCTACTTTGAACACTGTAGATCTATTATGAGGACTTAGTTTATAAAACAAGTGCAAGCATAGAGCCCTTGTCAAATTGCAGGAAAAAATGGTTGCCATTAAGATGAATTACAGCCCTGTGGAAAAAAATATGTACTTCCTATAGAAATGGTCCTCAACCACATTTCAGTAAAAAGCTTTCCATAACGGTAATGTAAAGCATTAAAGTTGAGGGACAGAATGTTGTCACTTAGAAATCCAAGAATAACAGCCATCTGGTGAGTTGGATTCATGCGTGAAATTTTTGGAACGAGTGTTCAATGTTGTACATGTTTGCTTCCCAAGCTGGTGCAGAAACTCCAAAAGGTACACCCACCCCTTTCCAAAAACAGAGCCGCAGTTACACTTATTTTAGCTTGCTCAAGCATCTACTTTCCTCAAGTGTAAGAGACAAACAATATTACAAACTGAATTACTCAATTACAGGGTTACAACCTCTCAAAAACAACTGCTTTATTCCTTCGTCCTCACAATTGTACAAAGTCTTAGAGTTCAGTAAGTGTAATATCTGCAAAATAGTTCTGAATCAAGCAGGAAAGCACACATAAGGAACAAAATAACAATCGCTTACTTTCCACCTAACATGTACAAGGCCATGTATATTTAGGACTGAAATTGCACACTTTAATATAGCCCACATGAAATTTCAGGCATGAAGTTTGCTTACATGCCCCTCAAGTCTTCACGCTTGTGACTTGGTTTAGATCCAGCAAAGCAGAAGCCTCTCTGCCTCGTAACCTGGTACTAAAATTTGCGTTCAAACGCAGCCTTGCTTTACAACTTAAGCATGCATGTGTACAAAGTGCTTGAAAATATCGTTTAAAAACTTCACTTCCCAACATTGTGCACCTACACGGAACGATGAACAATTTTGTTTTATAGCACACTTAGATGACGCTCTTCCAAAAACCACAAACACAAAAACAACATATTCCATAGAATCTGGTGAGCCGACTGAACAAGAGTCTGAGATCTGTTTTCGCTTTCAAACAGAGGAAATTTGGCTATTGAACAGTTATTATTGGAAAGAATGGAATGTTCAGGCAGTTCCCAGGAAACTGAGTCATTCCATAAACATATGATGCATCCGCTTCTTATTGCAACTACGCATGAAGACCATTTATGAAAAAAGCCATAAAATACAAACAAACATGTCAATAAGAAAGGCAATCTCAAAACCACTTTGGAAGGAGTACATTTTTAAGATAACTGCTCTTGTATCATGTTGTCAGAATCACAATTACTTCACTATGTGGTGTGTTTGTGGCACAAACAATGTTTTAGCACTAACACTGACAGATTTTTAAGAAGAAAAAAACAACAGCACTTATTTGAGCTCATGAGCAAACGCACCACATGCCCTTTGAAGGTCTTGGTTCTATTGATTGTGCACCCAAGAAATGGCAAGATAGAGATATGCATGTATGTGTGTGTGTACACACACACACACACACACACACACAGTGTATTTTTTTGTTATTCTTCAAAGAACTGAATGACTCATCAAAGCTAAAGGCAATACAAATAAAACAATCATCTTTGAATGATAATTATCCAATAAGGGTAAGGTACTGTCAGATGCAGTAACAATTTATTTATTACACTAGCCAAATCTTATCAGTATAAAACATCGAACAACACGGTGTAAAAATGTCATAATCGAGGGTTAGAGTAAGGGCGGCAACTACTAATACAAAGCTCTCTTAGGCAGATAGAAAAAGGAATGGTAAACTGCTGACATCTTAAACACTCCTAAACAAAGTCAAATCTCCTTTTCACAGAGATCTAAAAGCTTTCTCTCCTGAGATCAGCAGTGTTGCATCTGTTGAAGAGGATTAAAAAAAAGTCTGTGACTCTATACATAAAAAAATCTACAAAATATTGTTAATACCATACGATTACTTTAAAAATGACAACATTGAAACATCAGATTTTAATTATTTAACAAACAATTCAAGCATTATTCTGTTTCATGACAAACTGACATAGATTGTTATTTGCTTGAGGTTTGTTTGAAATAATTTGCATTGTATCCAGCCCCAAGACACCAGACAGTTACTCTATATGGCATCATTAACACAGTTCGACAGTTGTTTGTTTAATGAGGACTTACAGTTTAGACTTTTAAACAACTATAACAATAAACATCAGTGACTACTGCATTATATTAACAGCAGCACATTCATTTTAATTATGGCACATGACAGAGACAACCGTTTCACAATAATCACCAGACAGTAACAGAAACTCCAATCTATTAGCTGCAGAAAGACATAACACTTTCTCTAAACTCATTTTTTGCATTCTTGAAGAGAAATAACAACACAATGTTCTCATTAGCTTCCAATTAAACAGTAAAGTAAGGCCCAACGCCTATATGGAGTACAAATTAGTGGATTCTTTTCCTGAAAAGGCTCATTAAGTATGACTTTTTCAACATAGATTGTGCAACACATTAGTCATCTTATAATGACCACAATATAAAGATCTGTGTTTCTTAAATTAAGTAACAAATACAAAATAAATGACTAAACCGCATGACAATAGAACATATCAACACGTTACTGTAAAATCAACTACATGTATTCAGACTGGGTCATAACATTTGCAGATCTAAACGTACATTTAAAGCTGCATCTCTGCAATCATACTTTCCTTTAATACGCAGTCTGGACTTTAAAGAACATTTCTGAGCACAAGGGTCGGAGCTGAGGTGACAGGGAAAGCAATAGTTCACTCGAGAAGAGCAATAATTGTAGTGTTTGCCCCAGTCAGTGGAGGGGGAGTGATGGAAAACAAATGGGGCAATTTCAGTCATGAATCCATGCTGTCGATTTTCAATGGTTCCTAGTTAAAACATTAGGTCTTTTGGCCAAAACACACCTCGTGCTTTACTCCAGCAGCTGAATTATTTAACGTGTGCCAACACGCATTACTTTCCACAGTTTTAGCATTTTCCTTGAGAACTGTTCGCGGGCGAGTGGAGGATTGTACGGTGATCTGGGGTGAAACTACACTGCTTTTAAAAACAACTGCTCGCAGAAATGTTTCACTACAACTACACGAGTATAAGCGTTTGTAGCCGACCTGAAGATGAACGCGAGTTCTGCTTGTAGTGTTTAAGGTGAACCAACATTACACGGATTTTATACACACAACATCATCCTTATATAGTTAAATAAACGACGCATTACATCATTATTAACCCTATTAAACATGATCATTTCCTTTCCCATGTTTACCCAAAGCCATATCCAGCGATATGAAATAGCGAGCACTGGAGAGAAAAGTCTGAAAGAAAAGGAAAGCGCTTTGCTTTTTGTGTGTTTCTCACTTCTTTAAAAGCGCATTTTAAAGGGAGGAAATTAAAACTGCACTTACTGTGGTGAGAATGTAGGTTCATCGCCGATGAAAGATATTTTCCAGTGTGTAGAGCCGCCGGGTGCCCCGCGCCCAGATGGCCGGGAGACGGTGGTATTCTGCCGGCTGCAGCGGCCGCGCCGAGTCGGTGTGACTCCATGGGCAGCCCCGAGAGAATGGGCGGCGGTACGTGAACAGATCTGGGGGGTCCGAAGTCTCGGCCATCCATCATCCACAATGACCCAACTTGATCAAAAAAACAGTCCGATCGGGTAAATCCGAATGAGCCAGTCTTAAAGGCTATAATGTCCCTAGATTCCTAGGCAAATCAGTGTCCTTATCCGGCATCCTGCCGACCTACAAAAACAAAACAGAAGAATAAAATAGTCTTGGAGGATGCGGATCACTACTAAAATAAATCCAAATTTACACGGAGATGAGGACAAGCAGTGCTGTCACATAATGACGCAGTTTTAATCTCAACTAGATCACTGGAAAAAGAGAGTAATCTCCTCAAGTGCGAGTGGTGAGGATGCAAACAGACATCAAAACGTTTAATATCACTCGCGAAAAGTCCGTTTTAGGATAAACACACGGTAATGCCTCTCCTAATCTGCTTGCAGGCAGTAAATTGGGCGAAAATCCAGCCTTTCGGTGGAGACTTGGCCGATCATTGGCGTAATAAGTGCCGTATAGGTTCATTCAAACGGATTACAGACATATTTATAATTGTGCGGGCACATATTTACACAACAACCTTTCAAGAATGTGTTTAAACACGAGGAAATCGTAAAAAAACACAAATATATTTAAAAAACGGACGCGGGTAACAACCACCACGGGCGAATGTCGGATGTCGAATTTGGAGATGTAAACCGGTTAAGGATTGTAGGACAGTTTTCTTAACATTTTTCTACCCTCGTATGCTATTAGCGGACTGTGTTATTGACCTCTGCAGGAGCGGTTCAATGAAAACAAGCCCGGTTTATACACTGCAATCGGGCTCTTAATGCGTGCGAACACACGTATATTTTACATCTAAAAAACTTACATTAATACGGTACTTTGGCAAAAAAGGTATTATGTAGATTTGCATGGAGATATGAGCAGTTTGGATCATGTTATGGCCCGCTGAACAGTTCTTATCGTCATATAGTGCGTTATTACATTTAAATAGATGGTTAATGATACTATACTAAGTTATCATTTAAGCATAAATCGCAGGCGACTGCACTTCTTCCTTTCATACGAAGTTAACGCCTTACTTTACAAAGTTATTATTACAGTTATTTGAATTATGGCTGTTTCTAATGACCTTTTCACATGGCCAATTTTAACGTTACTAGCTTGAATGCTACTGCAAATGTCAAGATTAAGTAACTGAGAGCAGGAATGAAATAAATAATGACGAATCAAAGTTGAGATAGGCGCGCGTTATACAGCCATGCTTCACGATGGCAACACCAACCCGAGCGACAGCCACGTTTCAAACTTTCCCGTTTCCATTTCCAGCAACGAAACTTTTCCGCCCAAACGTTAATCGTCCGAACGCCGTGTTTACGTTCTAGGTTGCAGATGAAGCAGGGCTAAAGCTCGTTAGTCAGACTATCCCCCGCGTTTACTTCGCGAAAACGCACTCTTTTTCAAAGTGTTTCCGATTTTGCTTCATAAACATCATGTTACTGTGTAACGGATCATGTGCGGAGTGATAGCTGGCGACGGCTTACTTGAAATGGCGACTCAGTTTATAAAATCCAGTTTCTTCGCAAAATCCGTGAGACGTGTGGTGGAAAATTTCTTAGACTCCATTTACAAACCATCCGTAGTTACGCAGAGCGAAAGCACATACAGGGGGAAGGCCCTGTGTTCAAACCACTGTAGCTCTCGGTAAACTCTTCTGCAATGAAACAAGCATTGTTTAACAAGCTCCGCCTCCGCGAATCTCACCCGACACGTTCCACGGCGTAGCGTGTGATTGGTCGATGGAGGTGTCAATCAACTCCATGTAAACACTTTGGCTCGTCGCCAGCTCTATAAAACCAATTATGGAACAAGGAGGTTGAACTGTTTCAAGCTCCCCTTCCTTCAAGACTTCGATGATCAAAACAAGCGAAGAATTTTTGGAGGGCAGTTTCAAGGCCGCTCAAACTCGACTCATTAAAAGACGGATGCGGACTTGGTTATAACTCAATGAAGCAACACCCTACAAGAGCCCAAAGCGTTTATTGGATGAGTTGTAGGACTAACGGCAGCTAAGACGAGAGCTTTTTGATATTGGGTCCGGGAACCGCAAGGGGGCGCTTGTGGTTTAAAAAGGGTTTTAGATGCTGTCAAGGGGGAAATTCTAATATTAATTATGCCCAGTCCTTGATCTTTTAGGTTATGTTTACACAACAGTTATTAACCAAAAAAAAGGAAACTCTCTTGGAGTGTTTTTGCAGGTGTGTAATATTTCTATAAACATCTGTGTAGATTCGTGTGAACAGTGAATGCTTTAGTCTGTACGTGAAACTTTACAAAACAAAAATTAGTCTCAATAATTTTTATAGTGTCCTTGGTACAGAGTATATATGCATGATTTAAATATGGAGTAATATTGATAATCTATTTACTATATGGTTGGCCTCGGTATACCTCAGACCCAGCATAGGACCCCAGGAAGTCTGTTAGCCCATAGAGTTTCTATAAATTATATACAATGTAATTGTTCTATCATATTTTATAGAACAAGAGTCTAATAAATACAAATTAACCTTAATTAGTACATCTATAAAATCTGTTTCCCCCACCCCCAAATATGGATCTGTCCAGCAGTCAAATCAGATGAAAATTTTGTTTTAAAAAACAAAAAGGTTAATTCATTATTTATAGTTATGAACTCATTTCAAGCAAACAAATCTTTTTTAAAAAAAGTAGAGATTGTGTTAAGATAAAATATAAAAAGCAAGACTGAGTGATATAAGAAAAATAAATAAATAAATACAAGTGTGCAAATTACTGTAGAACTTCTGAGATCCTATCGCTCGAATTACTTAGAACTCCCGAATCACTAAATCTGGCCCTGCTAGTTGGTTAGAATGAGGAATAGATTATTTGCTTATAATTAAGCATCATTGTTAGTTATTACATCAAATACATGTAACATGTAGAAAAAGGCCTCATAATTTAAAGCGTTCGTTTTTTCTAATGTTTTCATTTTGAAGTGCATTTTTGTCATGTAAACCTTTAAAACTGTGTATTTGTTTGATTGCATTAGTTTTTATTTAAACCACAGCCTTATTTAACAGAATAAAATCTAAATTAGCCACATGCATTTAGAGTATATGTGTGTATGCATGAATCTATGTGTGTGTATATAAAATGGGAAACAGGAAATATGCTGGGGCCATTGCTTTTTTTTTTTTACATCCCTCAAAATAAATTGTCTATATAGACCATTTTGAGTGATGTAAACAAAAACAATGGTCCCAAGGTATTTCCTGTTTCATATTTTCAATTTCTATCTTCTGAGAATCCAAAAAGAGCCACATATTTATGAGTAATGTTATGACAGCTGTTTTCACATTATGATTTAATTGCCTCTTGATACAGTTATGAAATAGTTTGATAACAAGCAGGAAATGTTCATGGGCCAGTGACATGACCACTTTGAAATGGTCTATATCAGAGATGCCCAAAGTAGAGCCTGCAGACCAAAGTTGGCCCATAGTAATCTTTAATTTGGCCCACCATCCCATCTGAGAAGAAATAAAAATGAAGGTTGCAGCAAATGCATTCAACAGAGATCGTCAGTTCTATTTAATGTGACCTTTTGTTTGCTTGTTTGTTTAATTGTTGAGCTACAAAAAAGTCACCTGAAATGAAACGTTTTAATTAAATGTCGTGAATCAGATTTTTATAAAGGTAAATACTGTCACTCAAAGATAGAGAACAATACACAAGAAATTTTTGGCCCTTCATATGAAAAAGTTTGGGCACCCCTGTATCCCATATTGTACAGTGTGAATATAAAATATGAAAAACTTTTAGAAACAGAATTGTGTCCTATTAATAAAAAGGGCTCTACAGGAATTCACTGTTGCTTGGAGACTTTTTCAAAACTGTTTAAAATCCTTTCATATGATTTACATGATCAAACAAAAATACACACACAAGCGTGTTTTCCCAGTTTTCTGAATCAACCATTCACAGTCAGTCATTGAAGCATGACATCACGAATTCATCTGAACTTGAACTACAAACTCTAGACGATCAATCGATCGGTTCACGAGACCTTTCCACATTGGGAGAGAAAAAAGATGATTAGAAAAAAAAACCTGGTGCGGTTTCTAACCACCCCTGTCGTGCGCCTCTACTGTGAGGCGGTTTCAAGGCGTCCTCGTGAAGGTGGTAGTGGAAGCGGGTCACACAGGCGGAAAAGACCTGTGTGAATTGTCAGATTCGAAAGAGCAGACCTCAACTGCAACTCTTGCTAAAATGACAACACTTGCGGCTAAAACGCCGAGCTTCGGGACTAGGCCTTATTCCCATGGACTCGCGGGAACAATAGCGCTGATTCGCCGCGGAAAGCGAGGCGCGGTCATCATGACTCTCCGAGCTTGTGTGTTGTTAACGGCCAGCGGAGCGGCGGTAAATGGCAGACGCTATCGGCTTTGATCACGTTGGCAATTTTAACTGGCTAAAAATCAGCGTGGATTGTTGCTTTATGGATCCTTTCTCTCGTCCTTTGTCACCGTCTGTCTGTAACTCTCGGTTATCTAAGGTGGGTGTTGATGTCGAATGAATGTCGTAGAAAACAACATTTTAGCGATACCAAAACTAGTACTTTAATAGTTTTGAGTTTTATGATTAATATTCTTTAAATGTTTGTCGTCGCGTTCAATTTTGGTTAAGCATGGACGGACATCTTTACTGAATATTTAAAAATACTGAATTTACGACGGAAATGTAATTTGAGAATATAGAGTTGTCAATAATTGTAATGTCTAAGTTTTGATTTTGTTGAGTATATTGTTGTGCAATTTATTAAAACATTAACCATATCTATATATTTATATTGATTTTTATCAAGGATACATATATATCGTTTGAAACTAGATTTATTTATATATATATATATATATATATATATATATATATATATATATATATATATATATAAATATATAAACAGAAAATGTGTGTGTGTGTGTGTGTGTGTGTGTGTATATATATATATATATATATATATATATGTATGTATGTATGTATATATGTATATATATATATATATATATATATATATATATATATATATATATATAATGTTTTAAGAAATCAAGACATGTAAACCCCTACATGAATTTTTTATTATATATTACCTATTTTGCATATATTTTTTGTATTTTGTTTACATGGATTTATGCTATAATGTGCAGTGTATGCAAACAAAACATTAAAACAAAAATAAAAAGATAAATGTCTTGTGTTTAAGATGTACCACAAATGCACTCATTTAAGTGCGTACATGCTACAGCATGCAGTATTATGGATCCAAAAAAATTAGCAACATGTTAGAGCCTCCTGAACATTTCACATCTGCAACAATCAAAAGTAGGTTCATTTAAATAAAGTGCAAAATGATGTGATTTATGCTTGTTTCATTGTACAGTTTTCTGAATCAGTGTGCATTAAAAGAAAATCCTTTTACACAATGTACACATTTCTTTCTCCAATGTAGGACTTCATGAACAACGCACATCTTGCTTTATTTGGACCAGAAAGCGTCTAAATAAGTATTAAATTGGGCTGCATGAAAACCCCCCACGCACATGCATGCTTTGCGTAACAGGCCTTTTTTCCTGAAACGTGCAAATAAGCAAGCTAATGGCCAAAGAGAATTTGCAAGTCACACACTGCTGTGAATACTTCCCTTGTAAAAGTGAAGGTGGATGTTTGTAATTATAATGCAAATGCACAGAAAATGTATAATGGGGGGTGAAACTCAGTTGTTACTGACACTAACTGTCATGCGAAACAGTTTCGTTGGCTTTTACGTCTCTTACTTTTCCCCTTTACATGCTTGCATACATATATTTCTTAATGATGTTAAACAAGCAAACATATAGTTTTAGTATCAGGCAGCTGATTTATTCTATTGTTTATTACTGATGTTTTATTTTACAGTTTGTGTTTGTATCAGTGGTTTCATGAACTATCACAAAAGACTTTAGATTATTAAAGTGTTCTTCAAACTGAATAAAAAGTGTTGATTTAAAGAACAGTTTTCTGACATTTTATTTCATAACATATCACTCCCAAACTCTTTTTTTGAACCTTTATATTTAGGAATGTGCATCATACTTTAAAAATATAATAGTCTCAGTTCCTCAAAAATGAACGGTGCTCTAAAATTAGATTAGATTAGATTCAACTTTATCATCATTACACATGTACAAGTACAAGGCAACGTAACGGTCTAAAAAAAAAGTGCAATGGCAGCAAGTGCATGATATAGGTATAAGTTATAAAGTGCAATTATAGAAAAACTGGGAAATAGTTACAGATGTATGTACTATAAATAATATATACAGGTTGTATTAGCTATGAACATAGATTTACAATAGATGAACAAATGTACAGGGTGCTATTAAATTAATAATCAGAAGTATGCAGATAGATATGAACATACTAACATTCATACATAAAACTAACATGAACATACATAAAATAACCTAATGTCTAAGTAAAAGCAGTACAGACAGAGAGTATAAATTTAATGATAATGAAAAGAATAGGTAATGATTGTTTCAGGCCAGTCTGTTAAAAATATACATGGCATATTATCACGATTCTAAGAGCATGTTTGGTAAACATTTATTTAATTTTTTTTGTCTTGAGCACACTGAGAAAATATGCAACAATCATGAGGGAATGCTTGCACGTAGACTATTTTTCAGAGCATGTGAACTTCTGACATTTCTAAATGTTACAATTTTCAACCTTACAGTTCCTGGCAGACACATTTTTTTTTACCAAAAGAGTTTCCAAAAGTAACAAAAGACTGTAGTTATTGTAATCTGAGAAATGATAGTATAAAGCTGCATATCTCTGCCAGTTTAGCAAAAGGTCAATTCTATAAAATAAAGATATGATCTACCTCCCACAGACTCTGTTGTTTTTGAAAATCAGATGACTAGTGTGTGTGTGTGTGTGTGTGTGTGTGTGTGTGTGTGTGTGTGTGTGTGTGTGTGTGTGTGTGTGTGTGTGTGTGTGAGAGAGAGAGAGAGAGAGAGAGAGAGAGACAGAGACAGAGATAAAGAACCAAAAGATAAAAATGTAGATTGCTGTGGCTTTCATTTCCTAGCAATCTCAAACCCAAACCAGATTCAGCCCATGTTTTCTCTTAAATGCTCATGGTTAGGTTTGAGAACAATAGGGTTTGTTTAAAAGGTTTATTTTTAGAATGGAAGTGTATATCTAACTGTGTGTATACAGCATCGTTAAAATAGCTTAGCAAAAACCACAATGATTAGCAACATGAGCTTGTGGAAGTTGTAAACAACACCGGCTCGTGAAGGTTTAGGCTTGTTTACTGTGCAGTATATTGCCATTTTATTAAATTTAATTATAAATGTAGTCTCTTTAAATTATTACAGTAACACTGGTTACAGAGAATGAAGTGTGTAGTTTCATAAGAAAGCTAAAGATCGTGATTAAACGCAAACAAAAATGTGTCATGAAAAACAGCGCCATCTCGAGGGATGTCAAGATCTTCTTGGGAGGGAAGAGCGCTGACCACAGCAAACTACGCAATTCAGCATACTTGTATCTAACCTTGATATTTTAACAGCTGGCCAGGCTCATTTTTATAATGCATTGCAAATGCAAACAAATAAATAAAAACGCACTGTTTCAGTTATGGTTGCTTCTCATAAAACCGCGATGACAAGTGCAACAGAAACCAAAGCACCTACTTGTGTACTAAGTTCACGTTACTAACGCACACGAACAGAAAAGGTCAATGTTGTGGATGTTAGCCAAGAGTACAATCTTTCCTACTCCATCAGCAATAAAGATTACTGTTTATCAACAGATATAATTTACAGTCAAGGGCAAAGTAATGGCTTGTAGCATAGAAGACGTATTGTGACAACCTTGAATCATTTATCTTTAATTAAAAAGGGCATTGTTCCTGAAGTTGATTGGTCAAGAGATGTGTTTTTTTATTTAAGATAAAGCTGCGGCTGCTTAGCAAAACACAACTGTGTAATACTATGCAACAACCTTAGCCACATAAACACTCATTACAGTGTCAAAACTCTTCTAAGATGTGTATATTTCTGAAAAAGAAAAGAAAAAAGTGTATTTAGTGAGGTACAAATGACAGCATAATTGATTATTCACACCATTTTTCTATATTATCAATCTAAAAAATATTGTGTTTTGTATTGTGTGTGTAGCTTTGATGATTCAAAATGTCCACCTTATATTTGAATGCATAAAATGTGCGATACGTCTTATTCATTGGTTACTTAAATACCTTAAAGAATGAGAAACATTGTTTTTAAATCCAAGAATGTTTCAGTATTAAATTAATATGTTTGATTTGATATGATTTTTTATTTCAAACAACAACAAAAAATCATACACTTAAAACAATTATTTAAATAAAATACATTTCATCATGGTCCAAATGGAGTGGGATAATGTGTATAAGATAAATATGTTCAAATATTAAATATGCAAGAAAATGCTCTTTGTGATATCAATCAGTGTAAGTTTTGTATGGTTAATAATAGCTGTAATTGATTGACACTTTCAATTTAGAATTGCTGTGTCTCCTGAAAAGTAAGGTGGGTGGGATGTTCAAGGATGTTATGTAAATTAACCTGTAATCCATGTTTCTTAATTTAGAGATAAAAATACTTCTCAATCAGTTAGACCATGAAATTAATAGTTATGCAAATTGCTAAAAACTTAAGAATAGCTATAACATTTTCTTCATTACATCCTGTCCCAATCAAAAATGATTAAGTGTTAAATGTTCATTTTTTGTCAGCCAATCCACCTTGTTCAAAAACACTTATTTGAAGTTCCTCTAAGATTTAATATGTTGAATAAAAAGTAATCTAAATGTAATCCAAAAATAATCACTCCCAATACATCACTTTAAATAAGTAATATATATTATACTAAGTATAATTTTTGAATATAATTCATAGAGTACAAGTTTAAACATTTTGCACAATTTCTTAAGTAATCTAGCAAGCCCTGTATATATCAGTCACACCTTTCATTTATACACATACAGTATTAATGCAGGAAAGTGAAAAAGCAAAATTCATGTTTTTAATTCAAAATTCATAATTGTGCTTAAAAAGTTTAACCTGTGTATTTACAGCATGTTAAAGTCGAGTGACCAATAAAAGATGAACATGTCATAGTGTGGCCTCATAGCTTAATAAAAAAAATGTAAATATGCAGTAAGGTGGAATGTACAGTATACTTTATGTTTTCATATTTTTAAGTTATTGTTGTTTGCTTTAGTTTAATAATATTTAATTTAGTTTAAAAAGACATTGCGGATCATGAGGTAACAAATTTAGCATGTTCAAAGTTAAGTGTGAGAATAGCTTTGATTCTTTAATTTCTCTCAAAAAATGTTTTTTTTTTACTTTAAACATTGACTCATACATTTTTCAAACATTGAAAAATTTTTTTACTTTTCTAAATTAACCAAATATATTCATAATTTCAGAAATATTATGAAATTAATTCATATCCTCAGATGCAGTTTATTCTAGTGCGTTTTTGTGTTAAAATGTATTCGTTTTGTTACGGTTATGCTTGGCGTCTACACTACTTCATCTCTGACCCGAAAAACAGTAAGTTACCCCATTGTAGTTTGGAAATGCTGTATTTCAGTATAGATGGACTGAAATGGAGACTTTTAAAAACAGAGGCATGGCAATCCACAACTATTCTCTGACTGGTGTCCTGTACTATTTTGTATCGTTCCCCGATTTGTCCACACATGACCATTACTAGCAGACTGCTAGTTTGGATTACAGAAAATTTGCATATGCCCAGTAAGTGTGAAAGGTCCCTTTTTGCTGTAGTGTGGATAGAAGATTGTTTTTATTAAAAACAGCAATATGGATCTGTCGCGTTTTCTCCTAAATGACATTTTAAAATGTATATGTACCCTCAGAAATCAGGAGCTGCACTTTAAAAGAATTTAATATTTCGAATACTATTTTATTATGATGATTATGAAAATGTACTATAGTAAATACAGTATAGTTTAATTTTTATAGTTCTATAATACTAGACAGATCTGACAATCTTGCTTAACTATACACTGCAAAAAATGCTTTTCTTGCTTAGATTTTTTGTCTTGTTTCTTGTCTAAATATCTAAAATTTCTTATAGCAAGAAGCATTTTCTAAACAAGCAAAACATATTGTCTTGTTTTGAGAAATAATATGCCAATATCAAGTGAGTTTTTCCTTAAAACAAGCAAAATAATCTGCCAATGGGGTAAGCAAAATAATCTTGTTTTTTCTTTTGACGTAAGATTATTTTGCTTACCTATTTTGCTTACACAGTATTTTACTGTAATATGAACTGTATTTTACTGTAGGACAGTTACTGTATTTTAAAGTTGCACTGTAAAAAATACAATTCTTTTTATAGTAAAGCTACACAAAACTGTAAATACATGTACAGCTAGATAAATGGTAGTGTAAATACAGTATTATTGTCGTAATTGATTTACAGTAAGTTACTTGTGATTTGCTGCCAGGAAGTTAAGGTGGATTCTACAGGAAATCTTAAACAGTGAATTCTGTACATTTAAGCACAGACAGGTAGGGCAAGAAAAATGCCAGTCTGATATTTCCAGAGCATTTTTATTTATTCTATAGTGGTTTGACCACCTAAACTGACACACACAATAAGAAAACCACCTCAACTTCAACGCTGCCTATTTTATTCCAATGCTTTTACTATACCTGCGATTTCAGTCACACAAATGCCGTACATTGGTCCCCAGGGCCAGATGTAATCTACTTTACTGCTTTATCTGCAGTTTACTGAGAGACACAACTGCTTACTGGCAAAATACCTCTATGTATCAAAACTGAAAAACCAGCTTAAAGATCTCCACCTAAACTACACTTCCCTAAACAACAGAAAATCTCACAGACATTTAAACAGCAATATTATGTGTTTGGATACTGAATTTATTGGGTTTTACAGACTTGCTTTTCTGAGGTATCCTAGAAATCCTCCGGGAATTTAGCTTTCTGCTTTCCTGTGCTTTCGGTCTTATAGGCAGTGACAACTCAGCGCTTGACAGGCGAATGAGACAACCTGCCACGGAGCTCAGAGACCTTCCCAGGATGTCGAGGCCTTTCTGGGGCTTAATCTCAGTGTGGCGGGACGCTCTTATGACAGCTTTTAATTCTCTCTGGGCAACATTCATCATGCACTGTCTGCTATGGGCGCTGGATCAAATGTACCCCGGGATACTGGCATTCCAGCCGATGTGTCCCAGCCCACTTTACACCGTCACATATATTCATGGCTCTCTTTTTTATTCATGAGTTTGCTCGCCTTTTGTTAGACTGTCTGTGAGTGACAAGACAGCGGCCGTCTGGCCAGACTGATCATAGTAGATGTAAATGCATGAGGAAAAGAGGAGTACACATCATGATTGTGTGAATTTATTAGAATGAAAACATCATTTTACATTTGAATATTTGTGAGCGTTCTTTATTTTATTTTATTTTTTTTAGCTTTTTTTGTGGTGTAATCTGTTATTTTAGTATTAAATTTAGTGTCATTGAGTTTATTAATTAATAGTTTGATTAAGTGTTGAAATTGCAATTGATTACAGTGTTATCAAATTCAGTTATGCTCAATAACAATGAAAAGAAATCATATGTATTTATATATTTAGGTATTTTATTTTAGTGGCAGCATAGAGTTAATTTTAGTAAAAAAAATTGTTATATACAGTTAATGTCAGAATTATAAGCCCCCCTAAATTATTAGCCCCCGTTTATTTTTTTATCCCATTTTCTTTTTAACGGAGAGAAGATTTTTTTCAGCATATTCCAAATATAATAGTTTTAATAACTAATTTCTAATAACTGATTTATTTTATCTTCCATGATGACAGTAAATAATATTTGACTAGATATTTTTCAAGACACTTCTATAAAGCTTAAAGTGACATGTAAAGGCTTAACTAGGTTAATTAGGTTAATTAAGCAGGTTACGGTAATTAGGCAAGTTATTGTATAATGATGTTTTGTTCTGTAGACAATCAAAATATATATAGCTTAAAGCGGCTAATAATTATGACCCCAAAATGTTTTTTAAATTAAAAACTGCTTTTATTTATTCATTCATTTTCTTTTCAGCTTAGTCCCTTTATTAATCTGGGGTCGCCACAGCGGAATGAACCGCAAACTTTTCCAGCATATGTTTTACGCAGCGGATACCCTTCCAGCTGCAACTCATCTCTGGGAAACATCCATACACACTCATTCACACTCATACACTATAGTCAATTTAGCCTACAGGGAGAACATATAAACTCCACACAGAAACGCCAACTGACCCAGCCGAGGCTCAAACCAGAGACCTTCTTCCTGTAAGGTGACAGCGTCGCCGCGTCGCCCAAAACTGCTTTTATTCTAGCTGAAATAAAACAAATAAGACTTTCTCAAGAAGAAAATCTTGAATTTCCTTGCTCTGTTAAACATCATTTGGGAAATATTTAAAAGAGAGAAAAAAATCATATAATAATTCTGACTTCAACTGTATATATAGAGTGTTAAGGACTGTGAGTGTGTGAGAATTTCAAAAGAGCTTAAAGAATTAAGACAGAAGAAACTGTTTTATTTGTAACATTAATAAAGACTAATTTGCTAGAATTATTAGTATGATAAAGACTATAGTGTTATTTTACATTTGCTGATTCAATTTACCTGAATACTAACAATAACAGCACTGTTTTTTAAATTAAACAGTAGTTTCCTCCTTATAATTTATTTTTCCAGATATTTTAGGATGTATATTATTATTTAGATATATATTTATATATAGGGATGGGCCATATTTAAAAAGTTAATTAAATATCTCATTACTTCAGCCTAAAGGAAGTGAGTTCACAGTAATCATCGATTAATTTTTAACTTAACTGGTTTGTAGCAGTTTGAGTTGACTAAATTTATTGGGTTTTACAGTACTCAATTGCTTTGAGTTCTCTTCATTTATTGGGTTTTGCTGTGCTCAAATTGCTTCATTTACTCAAATGGATTAAGATCACAGTACTCATTAGGATTAGTTTTTCAGCTTAAATGGTTTGTTGCAATCGGTTTCCTCAAATGGTTTGAGTTACCCTAACTTTTTAGGCTTCACAATGTATATGAAGAGATTATTTGCAAAAATAGATGACAATTTTTCAGAAAGTTTCCTAGAAATCATGTCTCATTTATACTCATACTCATTTATATTGAGTATTGAAGAGTCAGTTTAATGGTAAAGGGAATGACATCATGATCCTTTTTAAAAGTATTTTGTAGTATTTTTGAAAATACACCATTTTATTTTGATTAATTTTGTGGCTGTTGTATTTTATCATTTATATATATAATTTCTATTTAAAAATAGACAGTTTCTGTTTTTAAATTAGTGTAGTCATTGTCAATAGCTATTATACTAATATCATATTGACATGTTAAATGGTAATTTAATGATTAAAAAGGCAAGTATATGTCATTAGAGAAGTCATCAGCAATGTACGTTTTAATTCTTCTCTAATGCAAGAAAAAGAAAACTTTTCTGTATGTTAAATAAGTGTCAACATTCACTTTCATGACTTTTCATGTCTTTAAACAACAGAATCCTCTTCGTAGAAAGAAGAAAGAAAAGCATACATAACCTACTGTCTATATTAATAAAAAGATATTCATCCGCAGGTCAGAGTCATTCTTCAAAACATTTCTTACTTTTCATTTTTTAATACAAAAACTACAGCAAATCCGTTGGTAAAACCTTAATCTTCCTCTGGAAAGAAACCTTGTGAATAAGAATGATGTTGTGGCTTAAACATTTCCAGTGAAATCCAATCAGGGACTTAACACAAAGCGACTATCAGACTCTGAGGGGAGAGAGAAAGAGAGAGAGAGCTTTCAGGAAATTAAACTTATTTCAATGAAAAATTAAACGCAGTTCAAATCAGGCCCTCAATGCGGGTGGGAGAGCGTTTGACATTTTTAATTAACTCGGGCTTTGTAGTAGCCCAGGGTTCATCACAAACCAGCAGTGCACCTCAGCAGTGGAGAAATGCAGACTTTCCAAAGGACGAACGGACGCACATGCCGAGATATCATGAGCTCTTCCCCAATAACCCCTCCTGACCTTCCCGCTCTTTCTTCCTGCCAGCTTCTCCTGACTTCTGGTCATCAAGTGTCAGTCTGAATACAATTTTGTTGCCAGAGCAGAATTTAAGTCCATCTTCTCCTCTTGAGCTTTGGCTGAGTTCGCGCACACATGACACTCCATCCTCAGCATGGGGAAATCAAGCCTTCGTGCTGCACTACGGTCAAAATGTTCAACCCCCCTTGTTATTTTAAAAGGCTGAGACTTACATGACTATGTGTCAAGGCTGTACAGGGCGACAATGGCTTGCTGGTCCGTGAAAAATATCTGCATATAGTAAACATGTATGGAATGCGTAAAAAGTATTTATATTGTGGAGGATAAGTTCAGATCTGTGATCCATACCTGAGATAAAGATTGTATTGGTTGAACATTCCAATGTTTATACATTTATAGCAAAGCAGCAAAAGGGTTTCTGCAGGTTTCACCAAGACAAATTTAAAGTTTGAGTGAAATTAGAATTTACAATGTTTATTTTGCTTGCTCACATTGTTATTCTTAAGGTGAATATTGAATCCATGCAAGTTAATCCACTCAAAAAATGTGCTTTTTTTGGTAGTCATCAATGAAAGTCTGTTCATTTTCTTCTGTGTTTGAAGCGGCCATTTGTTAATGTCAACATGAGAACTTCCATAGCAACTGTATATTAATAATATCACCTCTTATACCATTAGTTTGCTATAAGGGAATGATGCGCGAAAGAATGCCCCTACTCAATATTCCGTTTCAGTTGGAAGTACATCAGCATACTGAAATAAAAGTCTCAGCAAATTATAGTTCACACAGACTTTAGGACTTTTTAAAGACCTTGTTAAGAGCATTAGGAATTAAATTTCAGACTTCAGGGCTAAATACTAAGGATTTTATCCACCCCATCTAAATCTAATTTATTTAACATATACTTTAAATAATGTGTAAAAACAAGCAAACTCTAGTTCATTACACACAAATAGTTTATTAAAAACAAATTTACAAATTTGAAAAACAATAATAAGCTAAATGTCCTCACCCGGTAGCTATAAACACAACTTTTAACAAATGTTATTGTAAGGAAGATTATTAAACAATATTTGGCGAATTGAGTCAATGAATACAAGTTTTGTTAAAAGTTTTACTGAGTTGGATTGTTGGTGATTGGATGGGTGCTGGCCTGATTGGGGACACTGTAAAACCCAATAGGTTAAGGTAACTCAACCATTTGAGGAATCAAAAATGAATCCGAATAAGTACTGTGAACTTACTCCATTTGAGTAAACAAAGCAATTTGAGCACAGTAAAACCCAGTAAATGAAGAGAACTCAAACCAACTGTGTACTGTTAAACCCAATAAGTAAAAGCAACTCAAACCGTTTGAGGAAACCGATTGCTACAAACCATTTGAGTTAAACAAAAACTAATCTATATGAGTACTGTGAAATTAATCCATTTAAGCTGAAGTAATGAGTATTTAATTAACTCATTACCTTCAACACAGAGTTCAAAACTCTTTTCAAATGAGTAGAATTAACTTTAAGTAAATTTTGAGTTAACTACACTCATTTCATTTGATAAAGTTGACAATTGGGTCTTACAGTATAGCTTTACATAGACATAGGAACATAAAGACCTGTTTAAAATGATTAAAGACCTGCAATACACAATATTTAAGTGAATTTAAGACTTTTTAAGGCCTATAAGCTATTGTTTTTGAAATGTAAGACTTTTTAAGACCTCGCGGACACCCTGAGTTAATAATGCCACATTGTATAAAAACGATTAGTTGATTAAAAAAAGTGAGTAAACCCTAAGTGAAGTCAAGCTAAGCTTTATTGTCATTCCCCTACATGTGTGGACATACTGAGAAACAAATTGTTGTGTCTCGCAGGACAACAGTGCTACATAAATGAATCATACAAACACAACACTGGAAATAAGAGTTAAGCATAACTAACATATCCTATAAAGTACTTAACTATACACATGAGACAGGTTATACAAGTACTTTTACATGAGTACTTGACCTAATATTATGAAGTAAATGAAGCGTGTGCATAATTATAAAGATTAAGTCAACTTTAAAGTCCCAACAGTTACATTTTGAAGTAAAGTCAACTAGACGCTATTAAAGCATTGGGTTTACGCAATTTTTTAAGTAAAGCTTATTAATTTTTACAATGAACTCTACAAGCATCATCTCAAAGTCTATGTGTACGATTATGAGAGCACCTGCTGCAAATGAATATATTTGATCTACGATTGATATATAAATATAATGATATATAAATATTTAATATTTCCCAGTGATGGATTGCAGCTGGAAGGGCAACCGCTGCGTACAAATGTTGGCAGTTCATTCCCCTGTGTCGACCCCAGATTAATAAAGAGACTAAGACGAAAAGAAAATGAATGAATGAATAAATAAATATATAATAAATATATTTGACCTATATATGGTTTACTTATATTTGGTTGAGGTCTGCATCAACTTTTCTGGCTTCATGACTGACACGACCACTCATATTTGCAATTGGTTTTGGATACTAAAATTAATGCAGATTTCAGTATATTTAAGTTTGAACAAATTGGAAATTCGCTTCTTGTTGGGCTTCGATTAAAGATACAGTTAGGCAGATGCTCTGAAATATGTAGGTACTGAACATGAAATGGAAGTTCCATGATCTTTCTGAACAAATGCCCTACACACTTTAGGAATTCTCTCCACATGCATTTCCAATACAGTTTAGAAATCATTTACCAGGACAAGGGCATCTTTTTGAGAAGATTTTACCAGTCATATTTGATTTCTCATTTTTGTTTCCTGCAAATTGTTGAATTTTGAAGCTGGTTTTTAGCATAGCAAAAACACTGACTACTTTGCTCTTATTATGCTGTTGTTGTTGTTTTTTTTTTTTTTTTGCATTACTTGTGGGGGGATTATATGAATTTTATTATGAATATGTTGTGTTTTCTAAATGTCAAAATTGTAAAAAAAAAATGTACAAATCAAAATAAATAACAAATTATCAAATAAGGCCATTCACTTTAATTTTGTGGCTTTTTATTCTATTATTTTATGCTAATAAAACAATCAGCTTTAGGCACTGTTAAGACGTCATTTTAAAAAGGTATTGATTTGGCACCGGTATTGTAAAACCTCCCCAAACAATCCCCAGTAACCTTTAAAGCAGGAGTGCTCAAACCTTTTTTTTTTATGAAAAACCAAACTGCACTGTAAAAATGCAGGGTTCCACACAATTAATTCAGGTAGTCCCAAACCAAATCAATTTATTTAACACATTTAAGTGGACTAAACATAAAACAATGAAGTTGTGCCAAAAAAATCTCAAGATTTGTGTTGTTTAAGCTCATTTTGCATAAATAGATTGAAAAAGCAGCAAACTATTTTTTAGTGTTTATTACATTAGAGTTGCCATTGGTAATTTCTTAATTTATTTCATTTTATTAATATATAGATTTAATCAAATCAAATAATTCTATAGATTTTTTTTTTTTACATTTTATAATGAACTTATTACAATAAAAACATAAATCCTTTTTTAACAGAAAGGAGATCAATGTTATCTGCATTGTCTTCTATCCATCAGTGGCGGTCTACTCAAAAAAAAAAAAAATCAGATTAATTTGCAACATTAGTTAAAACATTTAATTCCAGTTTGCTGTTTTGTGGCTTAACAATAAAACAAACTACCAAAAAAAACCCTACCTCTCTTCTAAGACTGGATAGCAGGGCCAAATTAAAGGTTACCAAGGGCCAACTTTGGCCCACGGGCCCTAGTTTGGGCATGTCTGCTATACACAGAATAAAGCATTCGTAGTCCCTTGACGTGCTTTGATTTAAGCTCTGTGATCACAAATATATCATGAAAGTTTGACATTTTAAGCCATTTTCCCTCAAGTGTGCTTGTGTTGTGATGTTTAATAGTCAGATTAAATGTACTGTTGCCTTAATGGCTTTGTTTACGCAAGATTGTGTTTTGTTATATGCAAATAACTCTCTGATCCAAGCCGCAATTAAACCTTAATATCGAATCAGTTCTTTAGGGCTTTCGGAGTTGAGAATAATATCATTTTAAAGTCATTTCTTTATTTATTTAACAAACTCCACAGAAAGACTGTCTGATTACACGCTTGCCTGTGTGGATTATAGATGAGATTGTAGAATATAATCAGCACATATTTATGTTCCTAGTGCTTCTGATTTCAATCTCTTTCATGTTATTGGATCTTTGAACGCCTGGACCGCGTGTTTCCGTGATATGGGCAAATTATTTGCTTTATCTGTGGTGATGGGAGGGAAAAAAGTGTGCAGATCTTGTTGCTTTTAAACAGCTGCTGGGTACAAAGAGAATATGATGAAAAGTACACAGAATCAGAATGTACACACACACTGCTACGCCCACCGTCTTTAAATAGCACAAAGCTGGCGCTGTGTTCAGAGGAGAGCGATGGATGAAAAGTTGCTATTAAAAAGTCATGGGAACAGTAAATAGACACACGCAGTTCTGAAGAAAAACATCACGGTTCATCTCAGCTGCTCATGGATGGTGGAGTTTAAGTCATGCAGACGGCTTTGAAATAAACAGAATATCATCTGAGGGATGAATCTGCAATTTAATGTCATGAGAAATTTTTTATGTATCTCCAAATACCTCTTTATAGGTATTGAGAATGGTGGAGCATGCTTTGTTGATCATTTAAAGGTATATATTGCCAGTGAATAAAACTATTGACTAATAATTATCACTAGGGCAGCACAATATATTGTATCAGCATCGATATCGTAATGTGTGCATCCACAATAGTCACATCGCATAGATATGCGATGCTGAGTTGACTTTGCAGTTTAATGTTTACATTTACATATACAAAACCATAAAGCTTGCCCTGCTTATTTGACTTGAATCTTTGCTTTGTTGCATTTATCCATGCTTGTAGTTTGTTTATAAGAGAATCCCCCAAAAATGCACGAGAAGCAAGCAATAAAAGTGTTCATTGTCTGCAAGCAGTCAAAAAAAGATTTACTTGCGTTACAAAAGCCGTGACAAACAAGCAGTGGAACAAAACCCTCCTTATGACATTTTCAGAATTCATTGTGTGTCTATTGATCTATAGAAGAGGGACAAATGACAGTAATTTTCTGCTTTGTTGCTGGACTCCATCAGTCTTGCTCATTTGCTCTCATTTTGCTTCATGTCATCAATCAGGCACAATAGAAATCATTTAGTTTGATGGGTTTGCTTTCTGTATCAGTACATAGAAAATTAAAACTCCAGTAGAATACAGACCGGTGTCGTAAATAAACCATTTATGGAAACCTAGTCACATTAAATGACTAATTATAAATGCCGATGGTTATGAAAGACTGACAGTAATGAAAAAGCAGTACGTAAATCTAAATGAACAGATGTGGACCTTTTTCTTAAAGGGACAGTTCACCCAAAAATGAAAATGTACTTATTATTTATTTGTTATAGTGTTTCCAAACATTTATGAGTTTCTTTTTACTTTGAACACAAAAATTAAAAAAAAAAAGAAATTAAAAAAAAAAAAAAAAAAAAAAAAAAAATATATATATATATATATATATATATATATATATATATATATATAGAAGAAGAAGGTTGAAAACTGGAAACAATTGATTTCCATGGTAGGAAAAAACTAATATTAAAGAATTCAATGGTTACAGGTTCTCAAAGTTTCTTCAGAATAACTACTTTTGTTTATTAAAGACCCCACAAACCAGAAGCTGCGACCATTATTTTTTGTAAAGTGACACAGTTCATAAAGAAACAGCATATTAAATGAGAAAACAGTGGGCGTGGCTTCTTTTTTTTTTACAGCGAGCTGATTGGATTTAGTAAATTAGGCATTTCATACAGAAAGATGGAGAAAATGGTTATTACAACCATCAGACACCTGCTCACCATTTCTGTTTGTTGTCAAAACTGACAGTTGGAGGGGCGTGGTTAAATATGTTAATCACACCCAAATCCTAAGATATACGAAATCTTACAACTGAAAAAAAATCAGGAAGTGCTTTTTTAGATTTTAATTAAAGATTAGAAGTGTAAACACTTTTTTTTGTTTTAATGACATGCACAAAGGATTTGTTTACCACAAAACTATGTGAGCTAGCTAAATCATATGTTTTGATTTCTTGGGGACTTGACAGAGTTTTCAGTTTTGAGTGAACTATCCCTTTAAGTTCACCCTCAAGCTAAATTCTGTGGTAAAAAAGACTGTCAGCACAATCATAAAGACATTTTTAACTGTTTTAATTAAAGTCAGTGCCACAAAAATGACGAAAACCAACAAAATCGTGCATGGCGGTGACTCAGCCTGCATGAAAAAACATTATAGTAATTTATAGTTACTATAGTGCTAATCTGTTGTGGTAATTCTATAGTTGTACTATAGTACAATATTAAAAAACAAACATCATTAAAATAATCATTTTCTACAAATACTGTATTTATCCTACAACAAACCACAATTTACTGTAGTAAAAACTAAAGTATATTGCAGTTTTAAAGCACCTGTTTAATGTCCCCAAGAAATCAAAACTAACCATATGATTTAGTTAGCACATTGCTAGTTTGGAGGTGAAAAAATCATCTGTGCATGTCATTAAGAAAAATAAACAGTTTGCCTCCATAATCTTTAATTGAAATCTGAAAATGCACTTTCTGCTTGTTCTCAGTTAAATTACTAGATTACTTGATTTTGAGGTAATGGAAGTGGCTAACATACTTAACCATGCTGCTCCAACTGTCAGCTTTGACAACAAACAGAAATGGGGAGCAGGAGGTGTCTGTTAGGTTGTAATAACTCTTCTAACCCCCCTTTTTCTGATCTTTCTGATTGAAATGCTTACTTTACTATAGCCATTCAGCCCGTGGTAGAAAAAAAATAAGCCACGTCCACTGTTTGCTCATTTAAAATTCAGTTTCTCTGGGAACTGTGTCCTATTACAAAAAAAGAAATAAAGATTGCAGCTTCTGGTTCATTGGGACTTTAAAGTACCTACATGAAAAAATGGTTCAATCATTTATAGTAAACGCTGCAGAGTTTTTGAACCACACTAGTACTAGAAAGAAAGTACTAGAAAGATTATGTTGCAATAATTCTACAGTTGCTAAACTAATATAAACAAATAATCCAATACTGTAGTTTTCTACAATTAAAGGGTATACTAAACTTAAATACACCACAGTTTACTGTAGTAACAATTTAAGTACATTACAGTATCTACTTTAGTTCTTACTGTGGTAATTAATACCACAGTATGCTGTGTAGCATTCAATAAATGTCTTATAAAATTAAAATAAAGTTTTTTATATGTTAGTATCAGTTTTGTTAGTTTTCAGGATATCTTTAAGGTAGGGTGCTCCAAAACAGTAGCTATGTTTCCATCCACCTATTTTTATGCGCATTTTGCATATGAGCATAAATAAATGGCATGGAAATGCCATGATGCGCATAAATTTTGAAAATGTGCATAAAAAATGCCCATAACTGAGTAGGATAAACTTTTTATTCTATAAAAAAAAGATGTGCATAAAAACCTACCGCACAAACTCCAGCATGTGCTTTAAAAAAGGTCATGTGATTGTGTGATAAGAGAACATGTGTCAATGAAAATGTGTGTAAATGGACAAACAAGCAGACTGAGCACACTGTAAACCATCTAAACTGTTGTTTTGGTCATTCTAAAATGCCTTATGGTTTCAGTATTACTGTTATTAAATTATTAATGACCTCCAAAATCAAGAACGTCTGTGCTCCGCGTCTGACACCTTCAAATGCCACTGCACATTCACTGCGTGTCAGGATTGCCTTCTGAGGTGCAAGTCATTTATTAGACGAAGAAAAGATTTACGCAGCCTCTCCTACTGCAGCAAATTTAGTTTTTACTGTAGATATTTGACACTAGTTAATCAGGAAGTAGCAATTTTGTTCTCTTTGACATGTTGGATGGAAATGCTGCTTTATTTGCACGCCTTTTATGCGATAATTCACATTTTTGGATGGAAACATAGCTAGTGACAACATTCACACTTGAAAATATAACATTTCTGCCATTTTATTAACATCACTTCATACTTCAGTTTCTCATCAGTTTCTCATCAAATCCTGACCAATTAAATCTCTCTAGTATTTGGCATGCCCCGCCTCCTTCAAGACGCTGCTAATTTGCTTTTCATTTGATGTGCTTGAGCTCAACCACTCTTACTGGCAGAGCTGGGATAAAACAAAACGCTATACGCTTATTTCACACGGCCGCCAAGTGAGACTGCGGTGGGAAGAAACCCGGAAGTATAGGATCAGCACTGTAAACATTGCAACAACATGCTGTGGACTACAAACATCCAGCTGTTGTTGCAATTTTAAAATGCAGATATGGTGTAACCATCACTTTAATATAATTTAGTTTAGTTTAATTTAGACAATTAAAAGCATTTTAGGCATCAAACAACATCACAATCTCTTTAAGAGTAATACGCTGTAGAGTCCTCCTAGGCTTCAGTTCACGGCACCAGGTAAACACTGTGAGGATGCTTCCCTGCTTCAGCGTATATAACCCGGTGAGCGATAAAACATTGCAGTCATCTGTATCCTAGTGTTGTCTGGAATAGTGTTGTCCCGGTACAGAAGGTTTAAAAATTTGGATTTCCTGCTAACATTTATGCGCCGCTGTGCACGCTTTTAAACACTGCTGATTTGCCATAGTATTCACCAGTGCTCAACAGAAATGGCTGTGATTGGCCGTGAAGGTCATCAGTTCACCGATCTTCACCAAGTGCAAACACAGATACACGAACACTGAAGCATCTTAAAACCACAAAGATCAGTCGATTGCTTGTCTTTGTTTGCACTCGGTAAACATCAGTGAAGTACAATGAACTGTTGACGTTCATGGCCGATCACAGTCATTTCTGTTGAGCACTGGTGAATACTATGGCAAGTCAGCAGTGTTGCGTTCAACAGAGCTTGAATGTTAGTGGGAAATTGACGTTTACAACGTAACAAAATTACGTATCGTGACAGATCTAATATAGTAAAAGATTCAGTTCATTAACTTGAGTTTGATAAATGGCATCTAAAACGTGTGTTTGGGAAAGAAAACGTTAGCTAACTAGTGCCATTTCCCTTAACAGAACTGAAAATGAGTTCTGAGATCCCTTTTTATTTTCACTTTCCATTCAGAACGGACCTTTGGGTCACTCGGAAGATGGTGACATTATACATTTGTGTTGCTTTCTCTTTGCTGATATGATATACAGCCAGGTACACAACTTCCTCTGTGACTCAAGTGATACTTATGAATTTCTTCCCACTGCAGCCTCGATTTCACTTATTAATGGCGGCTGCGTGAAATCAGCCTATTGGCTGTTTTTTATAGGGGAGGAGCTACACTATGTCCCTTTGTTTGTATTTCAGTTGAGATTACGTAAAACATCAAATAAGAATGCATATTTCAAAGCACTTCACAGGATCTTTAATGAAAAAAGTCACCTTTAGTGCTGAAATGTACACAATATAATACACTTTACTATATAGTATGGTTGAAAAACACTATAGTATGCACTATAAACAACCATAGTATTTTCATTTCATATGGTAGAGCTGTATGGTAAGTGTAGCTGGCCATGAATTCTGGGGAAATACAATGCGATGTGCTTCAGCTGTTTGCCATTAACCCAAGCGCACCTACGCTGGAAGGTGACCTGACCTCTCCCGTGTTAAATAAAGGCCTGATGCTTTGAATAAATTGGTCAGATGAAGAGCAGGATTGCTGTGAGCGTCACTGCATTGTGATACAATGACCCCACGATGCCTGCGATTTATAGCACAGCTTTTTATTTAGTGATAAAAGCAGCGGTGATGGAAGGTGACAGCTTGGAGCGCAGGAATAAATCACACAGAAAATGGAAGGCTTTCGCTTTGAGCCTGCATATAAAAAGTGTCATTTTGCATTATTGATCTCCTGGAAACTATGACCGGGATGATGGATGCCTGAGTTTCTGTAAACCTGCATGGATTTCGAAAAACATATCAAGTGCATGCATTGGGAATCCAGTTCAATATTTCATTGCTTTTGACCACAATCAAGGTTATTGTTTTTTTTTTTTTTTTTTTGTGGCCTGGCAAATGTGTTGTGAAATATTGACATCATGTACATAAAAAAAGCAATAAGCTTGACGGAAAAATGATTACGACTTAATATACAAGCAGACAATATAGCCAATACAATGCTTTCAAAGATACTAAAACAAAAACATTTTGCACAACTATTTAAGCAAATATCAGTCTTTTAGTTTCACTAATTATATATTATTTCTGCAGTTTAATTATACTTCAATTTAGATATTAATTTTTATACTCAAAGATACTTTTCACTGTACTTTTAAAATCCAGCGAAATTAAAATGAAGTTTTTAGATGTTAGTAGCATTATGCTAAGGTAAGCTACAGTTGAAGTTTGTAATTATAAGCCCTCTGTTTATTTTTTTCCCCCAATTTCTATTTAACTGAGAGCAGATTTTTTCAACACGTTTCTAAACATATAGTTTTAATAACTCATTTCTAATAACTGATTTATTTTATCTTTGCCATGATGAAAGTAACTAAAATTTTACTGGATAGTTTTCAAGACACTTCTATACAGTTTAAAGTGACATTTAAAGGCTTATCTGGGTTAATTAGGTTAATTAAGCAGGTTAGGGTAATTAGGCAAATTATTGTATAAAGGTGGTTTGTTCTGTAAAAAATATAGCTTAAATGGGTTAATAATTTTGACCTTAAAATGGTATTAAAAATTTAAAAACGGCTTTTTTTCTAGCCGAAATAAAACAAAAAAGTCTTTCTCCGGAAGAAAAAATATTATTAGACATACTGTGAAAATTTCCTTGCTCTGTTAAACATCATTTGGGAAATATTTAAAGAAGAAAAAAAGAATTCAAAGGGGGGCTAATAAGTCTGACTTCAACTGTATATGTGCTGTAAAACAGAGACAAAATTAACATTTAGAGGATAGAAACATTAAAAGCTTTTGGTTTGTCACCTCCACCAGATTTTTCTGTTACCTTATACTTCAGCTTCTCATCAAATCTTGATCAGTCAAATGTTCTTGAGTATCTGACATGTCCAGACCTGTCCCTTCTCATTTGCTGTCCTTTGATGCTCTTGATCTCATCCACTCTCACTGGCAGAGCTGTGACAAAACAAAACGGTTTGTTTTAAAGGAGAGGAGCTATTCTATGTCCCACCCTCTCTTTATGTTGAGATTACATCAAACCTCAAATAAAAAATGCACATTTCAAAAAGGCCTTTAGGACATATTTGTGAAATAATTCCTATGTACACAACAAGAAAAGATCGGTTTAGTTTTCTACATGCTTTTTTTTTTTTTATAAATTTAAATTAAATCTAAACAAAATACTTTAAATATTTTCAAAACTAAAAATTCTGTCATCATTTACTTACTATTTACTTGTTTTAAACCTTTATGAGTTTATTTCTGTTGAACACAAAAGATGTATTGAAGAAAACCTACAACCATTGGCCATAGTGTTTCTATAGTATTTGTTTTTCCTATGGAAGTCAATGGTTACAGGTTTTCAGCATTCTTAAAAATATCTTTTTGCTTGTTTTAAAAAAAACTCATAAAGGTTTGGAACCACTTGAAGGCAAAAAAGAGTAAATAATAAAATGATAGAAAATAAACAATTTTGGGAGATTTTTCCCTTAAAGTGGTTACATTTGAAATCCTATTCAATTAAAATAGTAAACAGCTCCCCACAACCCCCCTCTATTTCATTATGGCTCAAAGATTGGTCTTCTTTTTAAAACTTGGGAAAATTAAATAGGCTTATTCATAAACAATACCACAACTTTAAAAATCGAGAACTCTGCAAAGAAGAAAAGGAGAGCTAAGCTCTTTCTGTTGGTGATTTAAGGAAGCTCTGAAGTTTCACATCAAGTAACTAAAAGAAGAAATAACTGCAGCTATCAAAACTGGTAAGCCAAAGATGCTACAGAGAGTGTGGAGAGAGTCATATTGAACATCTATGAACTTGTTTTTTCCTGAAAAAAAAAAAAAAACGTTAAGTCTCTTCACATTGATTAATTTCTCAAGGTTCCATCTTGTTTCTTTAATTACATACAGATTTTCGAAGTTGTGGTATTTTTTTAATTACACCTGTACAACATAAGTGGTAGGGGAGAACAGTTTTTTGAAAAATGGCAACAATTTATTGCATTCTTTAGTGACTTAAAAACCTTAAATGTGGATTTGTTGAAGTTATATGGGTCTGTATGTATATATACAGTTGAAGTCAGAATTATTAGCCCCCTGTGTATTTTCCCCCCAATTTCTGTTTAACAGAGAGAAGATTTTTTTCAACACAATTCTAAGCATAATAGTTTTATTAACTCATTTCTAATAACTGATTTATTTTATTTTTGCCATGATGACAGTAAATAATATTTGGTTAAATATTTTTCAAGACACTTCTATACAGCTTAAAGTGACATTTAAACGCTTAACTAGGTAAATTAGGCAACTAGGCAGGTTAGGGTAATTAGGCAAGTTATTGTATAACGATGGTTTGTTCTGTAGACTATCGAAAAACTTCCTAATGTCCTTAAAATGGTTCATAAAAAATTAAAAACTGCTTTTATTCTAGCCGAAATAAAACAAATAAGACTTTCTCAAGAAAAAATATTATCAGACATACTTTGAAAATTTCCTTGCTCTGTTAAAGAATCGTTTAGGAAATATTTAAAAGAGAAAAAAAATCAAAGGGGGGCTAATTATTCTGACTTCAACTGTATATGGTTTGTTATGATTAGTTTTTTTTCTGTATTTGTATTTATTTTATTTTTTTTTTCAGATGTTGATTGTTTTATTTGAGGATCGTTTTGTTGGGGCTAGATAGGATTGTACATGGTGTGTGGGTTGTTGTAAAATGTAAAATAGTATTTGCAAGAATAAAAGTTCTATGACAAAAAAAAATGCAAAAATGAAACTAGAAACCACGTGTACTTAATTACACTTTTAATTATATCTTCATGGTCAAAACACAGAGAACAAGTATAGTTGAAATATAAATTTTTTTAAGATAATTTTTTTATTAGCACACGCATAAAAATATTTTCATATTTTTAAGTTTAAAAGAAGTAAAAAAGACTCCAAGAGATACGTTAGTGCACCCAAACATGAAAATTAGCTCATCACTGACTCCCTCATTAGAATTTAAACCTTTATGAGATTATTCGTCTTTCGGATGAGAGGTTAAACCGAGGCCCTGACCGTCTGCGGTCCTTAAAAATCCCAGGATGTCCTTTGAAAAAAGTAGGGGTTTAACCCCTGGCATCCTGGCCAAATTTGCCCTCAGGCCTCTGTCCATCATGGCCTCCTAAACATCCCCATATCCTAATTGGCTTCATCACTTTCTCTCCTCTCCACCAATCAGCTGGAGTGTGGTGTGTGGTCTTGAGCAATATGGCTGCCTTTACATCATCCAGGTGGATGCTGCACACTGGTGGTGGATGAGGAGACCCCCCCCCCCAAATGTGTGTAAAGCGCTTTGAGTGTCCAGAAAAGCTCTATATAACATGTAAGGCATTATTATTTCTTCTGTTGTCCATGATGATATTTTGTAAAATGTTGTGGCATGCATCGACTTCCATTGAAAGAAAAATAAGCAACTCAATAGTGCCAGCAACCAGCATTTTTTAAAGTATCTGCTTTTGTGTTCAACAGAAGAAAGAAACCTAAATATTGTAGGTTTGGAACAAATGAAGAAGAGTAAGGAAACCATGGCAGATTTTTCATTTAATTGATTGCAAAATGTTCATTTTTTGTGAACTATCTCTTTAAATAAGCTAGTAAACCACAGCAACACAGCAGCTGCTGGAATGAAACAATCTAATCTTTATTTTTTACATAAGAAATGAGCTTTTATGCAACAAACCAGATCATACGACAACATGAACAAACCACTGTTTGCAAAAACAGCGCACAGTGGCTTTTGAAGTTTGCTAGCTATTGTGCAAAAATAGCATAGCGTGACAAAAACAAACCCGTTAATATGCACTGTCTCATTGTGAATGCACCCACACATCATTTTCATCTACCCGTATGCGGTTTGCGTAGTCGGTGAATCTGAGGCCTCTGGAGCGCTGGTGTGTCAGCCTCCATCAGCCACAACATGAACGCCATTTCTGTGCATAAAAAACAGAAAAAGGAAAAAAAAAAGACACCACAGCTCACCCCAGGAGCCAAACAATACCTTACAGTTACACTCGCTCTGTTCAGCATTCTTTTAATCATGACATCATGAGGATCGGCTTCCTCCTCTGAAAAGGCGCCCAGATGCAGCTGCTCGTGTCACTCCACAAAGCAGACAAGTGCACGCAGATGAGAGAGAAGCTTCGGCGCTTTGGCACAAAAGCAACTTCATATTACAAGAATGAAAGACAAATGTTTGAAAGACTTTAATGAAACTGTCACTGTTGATGATCTACATCCAGCTGACGGTGTCGGGCTAATGCTCAGGAAATGCGCGCATGTTGCTAACAACGCTTTCAGATGGTTTGTTGGCGTTGCTTTGTGCTGAAATCGTGTTGGCTTTTATGAAGACTCTTGGGTTGTTTCTTGTGATAGTTTCCATTTGATTAAGGTGGATAATCTTACTTTTTTTGTTCCTTCAAGAGCTGATATATACAGTTTTTAATGTACTGAGATTTCTTTCACTGTATTTTTTTACTGTGTTGGTGTAGTCCACATGAAGAAAATACTATAGTATTTTTTAGTAAATGCTTTAGTGTTTTTAAACCATACTATATCAAAGTACTTCAATTAATTGTTTTATTTAACCTACAATATTTTTTTACTTAATCTGTTGTGGTTACAACAAATTAGCAAATATTCAGACGTGTACATTGACAAAAGGTTCTTTAAAAATACATTAGACACTGATGTACTTGAAACATTATTGTGGAATAAAAAAATACGTTAATGACAGAGGTTTCCCCAGAAATAAATAAATAACAAATAAACAAATAAAGACAACTTACATCATTGTACACCAAGAGGCATCATTGTAATAATTTCTCAGATTTTATTTACATTTGAACAAAATTGGCATGTCCAAAATTATCTATACCATCCTAAAAAATCAACAGAAAAGTCCAGGTTGGACGGTCTCCTTGCATCCCCCTGATCTTTAGCTCCCTCCACAGATTCTCAATTGGATTTAAGTCAGGGCTCGGGGTGGGCCACTGCAAAACTTTAATGCTCTTTTCTGCTAATCATTTCACTATTTGTGCTGTGTGCTTTGGTCGTTTATCAAGCTGAATTGTCCACTGGTTCCCAAGGCCAAGTTTCTCTGCATATTGCCTGATGTTTTTGTTGAGAATTTTGATGTATTGCTCCTTTTTCATGGGATAATTTACTGTGATTAGTTTCCCTGGTTCACCAGCTGAAAAGCACCCGAAATCATTAGGTTCTCACCACCATGTTTGACAGTGGGGATGGTGCTTACAGGGTTGAAGGCTTTTCTTTTTAACCCCAAACGAGGGCTACATAATTCTGGCCAAACAATTCAATGTATATTTCATCTGACCATAAAACAGAAGACCAGCATTTGCTAAGGCCAAGCGGGATTTTGAGTTCCTTTTCTGAAGAAGTGGTGTCCTCCTTGGTCTGCATTCATGGAGCTCAGCACTATGCAGTGTCCGTTGGACTGTCTGCCTTACCAACAGCAGAGGCCAGATTCATCAGGATGGTCTTGGTGCTGATTCTTGGATTCTTTATTTAGTTCTCTCTCTAGAGAGGTAATTTTTTTTTTGGAATTTTTGCCTTCTGACCATGTCTGCTAAGATATTATACAATGCAGAATATCTTGTCTTTTTAATTGTACCCTTCATTGTAGTCACTGAAACTTCAAGACATTTAGATGTGGTCTCATAGCCCTTTTCTGAGCAAACACAATGTGTAGCCGCAGGTCCTCACTGAGCTTCTTTGTCTTAGTCATGACTGTCCACAAATCAACAGCAGAGAGCTTCTGTTTTTCACCTGTTGAGTTGAATAAAACAGTTGTTTCCAATGAACGAAGGTAATTAGGATGTTTTAGAACAGTTTGGACTTTTTGGAATGGAATAGAATAATGGATTTTCCTATTGACCTTATTCTTCGTGTAAGAGCGGGCGCAGCTGTTTAAATCTTTTTGCCTCGAGACTTTCGGTGGCTCAAGACTTCCAGTCCCATTCACTTCCATTTAATTTTAGACATTAAAAACAGCTCATTCTGCTGCTTGATGTTGCAAACTGATGTTTTCCTATTATATAATTCTGCAGTGTCTGTATAGTCATGAACACACTTGTTTGTAGAGGAAGTAGTTTGAATGTTTTCTGCTGAAACTCGAACCAGAAGTTCTAAAAAAAATTGTAAAATCAGTGCACTTGCAAAAATCAGTGCACTTCCACATTGAATAATAAGGTCAAGGGTATGAATAATTTTTGACAAAACTTTTTGTTCAAATGTAAATAAAAGCTGATAAATAGTTTTTCCATTATGATGCCTCATGTACATCCTTATTTCTTTTGTGTGTGTGTGTGTGTGTGTGTGTGTGTGTGTGTGTGTGTGTGTGTGTGTGTGTGTGTGTGTGTGTGTTTGTGTGTAACCCACTGGTTTTTCTGCACCCAACTTACTGCACCAGCACCCAACTTCGCTAGCTGACCTTACAGTTACACTCACCCCCCAAAACCTCACTCCGATACCGGACAAGCCCCCACGTGTAACCAACCAGTCCTACTGCACCCATCCCGTTCTGTTGCTCTGACAAGGAGGCTAAAGACCACTACAATAACTATATATATATATATATATATATATATATATATATATATATATATATATATATATATATATATATATATATATAATCCTACTACATTAACTGTAAATTTCACTCTTTTTCACAAAAAATCTACAACAGCTTCTCGTTGGCTAGTTTAAAGAACTTGTACAAAAGCAACATCCCACTTGCAATTGTTTTGTTGGGCTGCAGTGGTAAATTTGTCAGCCACACAATAATGTTCTCGCTAAAATTGTGGTGCGTGTGGTGAATTTAAACCACAGATTCCAGCGACCTTCAGCATTGTGCAGTTCTAAACCCGAGCCACACATTATCTAATTGCAGCTCATGTCTGCAGGGACCGACTGTCAAACACATTTACCACAGCGGCGTGAAGCAGCCCTTGCCATCTCTGAATGCTACATGCAAGCAGTTTTTTTTTCTCCATGAGGATGTAATGTCTCTAAAATGTTAGTCATACTGCATGGGTGGAAACCTTCATTACTCATTTCGCCTTACGAGCTTTCTGGCTCAGCCCCAATGAGCTGTTAGCAGCACCCCTTCACCAAAACGAGATACCCAGCTGTGTGGGGAACATAAAATTATAAAAGCTGAATAAAGCACTGGTAGGAAGGAGTTGTAAAACCTAAATTCTATTTCAAGCGCCGCATATCTGATAACACTTCTCTTCCTTTTAATTTCCAATGGCTGCATCTCCTGTGCTCTCATCGGTGCGTCCAATGCGTATAAACAGCTGTCTGCAAATCTGGGTCAGCTTTCATGGCCTTTAAAGGGACAGTTCACCCGAAAGAATTAACATTTACTCACCATTTGCTCACCCTCAAGTGGTTGTAAACCTTTATGATTTTATTAGTTAAACACTCATAAACACCCAAAAGGGTATCCATTGACTTCCATAGTAGAAGAAAACATAATGAAAGTCAATAGCCAACATTCTTCAAAACATCTTCTTTTGTGTTTAACAGAAGAAAGAACCATTTTTGGAGGTGAACTATCCCTTTAACAGCTGAACCCATATAGATAAGTCAGCAGAAGCCCTCTAAATGCTTTTTATAATTTTGCGCAGATTCAATCAACATGTTTTATTACAAAAACCCTGCACCCATGTCCTTGCTGTCAAACCGTTTTTCCTGGATTTGTGATTGCTTGAGTGGAGCATTGACGGATGCAATTTTTACAGGCTTCCCAGACATCCTTGGGGGTGCTTTATAGTGACAGTAAATGTGGCTTGGATATTGAAACGCACCCTGCAATTGGCATGACAAGATCCGATGCTCTCTGAATTGCTGTGCCTTACAGCTGTATTCAGTAAAACAGCATTATGTAAACACTCCTATGACTCGGCTGTCGTCTTTGAAACTGGTCTCTGCAGTGCATTTGTCAAGGTTCTTCTTAAAATATATGCTTGAAGCATCCATTGGCTTTTTTATTTCAAAATCTAATGTCAAATTAAATGTTATGCTTATTGGTCTATTAGATATTTGCAATATCTGATTAACTTCTAAATAAGTATCTAATGAAGTGACTGGTTTAGTTTAGTTTCGTAATTTTTTTACAAGAACAATAAACAACAATACATTGTCGCGCGCGTTCTGATCAGCTGTGTTGTCGCGCGCCTACTGAAGGGCGGGACCAAGGGTGTGTTGCGTCGCAGGGGCACTTTTGATCATTTTGGAAGGGCACTTTCTATCCAAGACTAAAAAGGGCATGTGCACTGCACAGGTTGAGCCCTATGTGTGCACGTGCCTGATTATTATTATTATTTTCAACATTTCTTAATGATTTGCAATGACAGGACAGTGGTATAGATGTCTCCTGTCATCATTTACAATAATATGGCCATCTGTTATACAATTGTCTATCAGCTAGTAATTCAAGTCTTGTGTGCAGGATAAAATTATCAATCAATCAATCAATCAATCAATCAATCAAATCAATCAATCAAAATAAAAATACTTTCAAAATTCTCCAAAAACTCCCAAAGAGAACTCCAGGTATGCCAGAAATCATCAGATTTCTGATGCAAGTCATACACTTTTCTAAGGGTAAAAGTAAAAAGCTATTTGATTTATCCACATATTGACCATAGGAATGTTAGATGAACACCACAACAAAATAATTACCCACAAACCAACATTTTCTTGCTAGTACGTACAAAGGTGT